>NW_019384878.1:282290-358715 GCF_000671375.1 Centruroides sculpturatus
ACATTACACAATATCTTTAATATTTTTTAAATATAGAAAAATCCCTTGAAAGAAATGTATGAGAGAATAATTGAAAAACATTCCATCATACCCTATAATTTATAAATGTTACTTGTCTAGTAATCAAATTCTTAAGGGTTATCCGAGACTTGTTGATTGATTAGTTTATCGTGACAAAATGATAGAAATAATCTTTAGGGTTTAGGTAACCTATATTCATAAGACTTTTACAGGAAATAATAAAAAAATTCATATAGACCTATAAACTGATATCAAATGCCAAGAAAGTCATCAAAATATATTAATAAGTTAACTTATATGTTGTTTTATTTGGTATAAATTGCTTGACGTGTTGTAAAAGATACATAGTTATAAAATTTACTGCGTGATTAATTCTTTACATCATATATTACTTTGTTTTGACTATTAAACCAATTCTAGTTAGCCCATATTCACTTCTAGCAATGAGAAAATAAATAAAAAGTTTATCTAAACTTTTGCATTAATTAACACGCTTAGTGACAATTAAAATTCACAAACCAGTTAATTTACATTGAAAATTAATAAATATATTAATAAATTAGAATAGTTTTATTTAATCAGTAATTACAATATATTAAGTTTATTGTAGTTTTTGTATTATTAAATATTTATAAATATTTCTTCGGATTATTAATTAACATAAGACTTATAGTTTAACGTGTAATTATAATGAATACATAGAATTAATCAGTATCATTAAATTATTAGTTCCTATAAATAAGGGTGACTTTAAATGTTTTCAGAGAAGAGTCACGTGACATTTTATAAAGAGGTCCACAAGAAAAAAGTAATTTATGAAATTATTATTTAAATTAAGAATTTTAAAGATAAAAATGATCAGAGAAGTAGTATCAAAGGAATTAAGAATAAGAGAAATATGCACTTTTGAATTAATAATTTTTTTAAAAACATTTATTATTATTATTTTGTCTTATTCTGATTTGTGAATACTAAGAGGACCTTTTTTTCAACCCATTGTGTGCTCGATGGGCCCAGAACGGAGCGGCCGGATGGTGGGGACGTGGCCCAATTGGGACAGACCGCCCATGAAGTTCTCTCCCATGCGATTCCCAATCCCCGGAGCGACAGACATAAACATTATTTATGTTGATATTTAGTTTGAAATGTTTTGACTAAAATATAATTTCTAACCTGAATAGAATTTTGCTATACAGCAATAATTAAACAATCTGCAATATATAGGCTATAGAGGGACCAAATAGGGCTACAGCTCAATATCCTGTTATTCAATTAATGATTAAAAATTTCCTTTCGGTGCTCGAGTTAGGAAAGGTGCTATTAAATCAGCTAAAGAATTTCCATGTGATACTATGTAGGGACAACTCCAAAATTTCGAATAGGATCCTATCATGTTAATATACTGTATGTGGATTCTACGCTAAAAAGCCTTTCCTAACTTGAACACTGACCAAAACAATTTTTTAAGTCATCGATTTAATCGATATATTGATCAATTGATCGGAATACCAGTAGACCCTCCTATAACACTGTTGATAATTCCGTGTTATATGAATTCCATGTTGTACGAGTCACTTAGATTTTACAAACACGTGAGCCATTCACAGCCCGGCACACGTATTTGTAAAATCTAAGTGACTCGTACAAAATGGAATTCATATAATACGAAATTATCAATAGTGTTATAGGGGGTCTACTTGTATTGAGCTATAACACTATTTGATATTTGAACCACTCTGTTTAATATATTTATTTTGTTTTAAATATTCGGGAGAAAATTTCTTTGACTTTTTAAAATAAAATAAATTCNTTTATATGAATTCCATGTTGTACGAGTCACTTAGATTTTACAAACACGTGAGCCATTCACAGCCCGGCACACGTATTTGTAAAATCTAAGTGACTCGTACAAAATGGAATTCATATAATACGAAATTATCAATAGTGTTATAGGGGGTCTACTTGTATTGAGCTATAACACTATTTGATATTTGAACCACTCTGTTTAATATATTTATTTTGTTTTAAATATTCGGGAGAAAATTTCTTTGACTTTTTAAAATAAAATAATATATATTATATTTTGTATAAATTATAATAATAAAACTTCAGATTTAATATAATATAGATTTTAAAAATTCTGTGATTGATTATATAATTGATTATATTTATAAGAATGTCAAAATTATATAATATTTTATTTATTTACATTTTAAATTTCTGTTAGTTATTTGAACTTTTAAGCGTTAGTTTAAAATTTAAATAAACCTTTATAGAAGAATCATAAGTTAGTTGCTGTGTAATTAAATAAAAACAACTCAAATTAAATATTAATTAGGCTTTAAGTTATATAAAAATAGCTATCCTTCAAGTAAAGAAACAACTTTTAGTTTCAGTCATTATCATCCGAATTATTAATGTAAGTATAAGTAATGAATAATAATCAATGGCAGATTAAATCAGCTTCAATATATAAGATAACTGCTAAAAAGAATTAAAGAGTATAATTTGAATAATATAGATTTTCGCAAATGAGAATGTAAAATAAATTATTTTAGTTGATTATTGTAACTTTTAAAACAGTTTGTGTTAACAAAATATGAAAATAAATTAATGTTAACGTATTAAAAATGAAATTCACTTTCAAATAATATTTCATTTAGAATTATAAATTTATATTATTTATGAAAGACGATGATCTTTTTCATTGTCATTCATTTTAAATCGTTTCTATTCACTAAATCCTTCAGTTAATATTATTGTTTTAATATCGCTCTTTTTACAGATGTGAATTGTAAATCATTTGATTATGTTCGACACTTTAGATAAACACGAAAGGCTATTAGTGTAATAACTAACTAAAAATATATTCTCGATGTTATATTTCAAGTTGCCTAATAAATTAGGCAATATAAAATTGTCGTGTCTCGTGTTGCAATAAAATACAAATAAGAACAATTCAAAATATAAAAAAATATTCTTAATAAATAAAAATGAAGTTTTAGATATTCTTTCTGACCGAGTTTTTATCTTTCACAGTTTTAATAACAACTTTTCAATAAAGGGTTTGAACAAACTTCATTTTATTGTATTAAAATTGGTACCTTTCAATTTATTAAAATCCAGTTATTATTTTTAATTCTATACATTGCAAGCTAGTATTATATTCATACATTCAAACATGACAAGTATAAACGTAAAAAAGAAAGACGATAGAAAAAAAAATTACTATTTAGCATAATTTAATTCGATAATAAAAACTATTTTCTTTTTATAGGGCGTTACATATGAAATAATCCTAGTGCTTAATTTGACGTAATAAAACTTTTCTAAAATGCTCTCGGAGCTATCATTTGCACTTGATCAGAAACAGCTCATCAAAATTAATTGAATGTAAAATAATCAAAGGCTTTAATCTGCGAAGAAAATATTTTTTCATAATATTGAATTTATTTATTTTGCACGCGATTCATACGTTTAAAAAATAATCCTGTCTACATAAAGGAAAAGGCTAAATTTCCCGAATCTTGCCTTTTATCGTATTAAGCTATGTAGTACAGAAGGCATGCTTATGTAGTTTTTGATTTTTTTAATAGAATTCTATTTAAAAAAGCCCATAAATCCTCAGCGTAGAATGGAATTGATCTATTCGTTCGAACCTGTAAGGTTAACTATATTACTTACACCACATTTAAGTCTGATAAAGTACTCAATCTTATATAAGCTAAATAATCATTTCGATATATTTAGAACCAAGAAAAAAGGGTAGAAAATTTTATATGTTATCTATGAACCGATCCTTCCTAACACAAGAATTAAATGATTATTGATTTTTTTATGTGATATGGTGGAATCTGAATAAAATATAATTTCAAATTCTTTCACTTGCCAAATGTTCCAATGTTTTTCTCGTCTCGATGTTCTTCGTGATTTTTAGTTTTTGCACGGGTTATTTAAATTCAATAAACTTAATTAGCGTTTTCTATAATTTTTTAGGCCATCAGTGGCCGAATGGATAAACTACCGAACATTGATTTGCGCCTGACCAGGGCCTTTGAGAGCTTGGATGGCTTTTTGTCTCATAGCAGCCCTTTAGCCATTTTCTTCTTCTTTTTTGAACAAATGAAATACGTAGAATGTTTCTTTATTAATAAAAAGCAATCTTGAAGATTTTATCTTCTGTTAGTAAAAATAACGTTAATTTTATGGAGGTAGGAATCACTACTGGCCCCTAAGTTTTCTTCAGGCCCAAGGAAAAATCCCAGTTCTCCTCTCGAGGCCCTGAACCTGACCAATGGGTTGCAGAATAGATTTCTCCGGATTTTTCTTCACGTGTCTATTACCTAAATAAAGGTCAATTTTCCTCAGAAAGTCTTCTAGGGCAGCAGTCCCCAATCTTTTTATCGCCGCGGACCGGTCAACGTTTGATATTTTACCGCGGCCCACTGAGGGGGGACGTTGATTGTTTATATTTTAGATTGATTTAATTTAATAATTTTAATTTAATTGTATTTAAACATGCCTTCAAAATAAAATATAGTTACACAAAAAAATAAACGTTAAATCAATGAGAACCCTGAGCTTGTTTCTTTGCAACAAGACGGTTCCATCTGGGGGTAATAGGAGACAATGACACCCGAAGTGTGTTTCTTATGTCCAGTTTATTCCGTTGTTCCGTCGTCCATTAAAAGTCGCACAAACCCGAGAGAAATATACCATAGTAAATAAAATGGAAATACCAGTAATTTAATGTTCCTTGGGCGGCCCGGTACCATTTGATCCACGGACCGGTACCGGTCCGCGGCCCGGGGATTGGGGACCACTGTTCTAGGGAAGCATCTCCCTCGGAAGATCGCTCATGCATTGAGTTGCCACATTTCATCAAATCAAAGTATAATTTTTAATAACCAAATTTGTCAAAGTTTAGCTTTTTCGTGTATTAAATATACACGGCAATATATCTTCTATTTAGCATTTAATCAATGAAAAGAATGCAGAAGATTTGTATTAATTTTAAATAAGAAACATTTAATATGACAGTTATATTCTCGTTCATTTTATTAAATTATTTCTTTAGTGCATCGAATTGAATAATGCATGTTTTTTTGAGTTGATATATCCTATCCAGTTTCGTATAGATAATTTCGAATGGCTTCTTGAACTTTACCATATTTTTGTATAATTAAGCTTTATAAATGCGAGAAGGATCGTGAGATTTTAAGTAGTTTGCTTGAATAGATCAATATCAGAAAATAAAATTTGATAAATTGCTTAAAGGAAAAAAAACACAAATATAATATAAAACTGAACGTTTTTCATGACTTAATTCTAACACTTCGAATATAATAAATAATACTTCAATTTATAATTGTAGAAATATAGTTTTTCATAAACTTAATAAATAACTTAAATAGACTTAACTAAATACATTTATTATAATATTAAAATAAATTGCAAATAATAGTTATAATGATTTTAAATTTGATCCTGATAAATTTCCTCTATTAAAAATTAATTTGCTAGAAAATTGCCGTTACATAAGATAATAAATACTTACGTAACGGGAGGATTTATTCTAAGTAAATTATTTATTATTATTTGATTTGTTATATAATTTTTAATTTTAAATAATTACATTAATAGAGTAATTGAGAGATGAGGCAATTATATATGTAACTGTATTAATATTATACTGGATCCATTAAATGTATTCACAGTATTTTGTAATTAACACATCAAACGATACTTTTTAGTCCAATTTATTCAATTTTTTTAAAAATAAATTTTAAAATGATTTTATATATTATTAGAATTAAAATAATATAATGCTTTCATTAATTAATTGTATTTTTAAAATATTTAATATATCGTTTATATTTTCAATTAATTTATTATAATTAATTCAATGAAAGTGAATTATAATTGAATTTAGCAAGCTTTTGCTTTTTTAAATTCAAGTTTTGATAGTACCCAGATGTATTTATTATGAACTTATGCACCAATATATTTAATGAAGCTTATAATAATTGCTGCACATAATTTCAGAAAAAAATATATTAAATTTGTAACTTTGTATTTAAAATAAAAATTGTAATCTGTTCACAAATTTTTGAATGCTATCAAAATTCAATTTGACATTGATATTTACATAATTTTCTTTCAATTAAATTTTAATTTAATTTTTTTTTTAAATATACCCAAATACGTATAGACCTATATAATAATTAAGATTTCATAATTATTTTTGGAAAATATATCAATAATAGTAAATCAAAATACGTTTAGAAATTATAAAAATTAATGAGGAAATTGAATTTCATAACTTATGAAAAATCATAAAATATATATTTTTTAAATAATTTTTTATAGTATTTAGACATTTTTATCGTAAAAATGTGAATTTGTAATTCAAACTTTTTTTTATTGAACTAAAAAGTACTGTAAATTAGATAAATTAGAAAGCAATTTACTTGTTTTTCCAATTAATAAACGGATTTTTACTTTTCCGGCATAACAATATAAGTATGGCGATCGGAAAAAAATGATCCCCTCAAGATTTTTAAATTCTTGGACTCGGGACACCTTGAAATGTCGAAAAAATGCAAAATATCGGGTTTTTTTTCTGTATGTATGGATATTTGGGTTATGTATGATTTCGTTCATCCTCTTTGAAGCTTAATAACTTGTGTTTTTTTGTCGAAAAAATCTGAAATTTTGCAGGGAGATTTGTTTATTAGGGGATTGATGCTGTTAAATTTTGGTGGTTAAAGGGCAAGGGAGAACGTTCTATGGAAAACTGGCCCTATTTAGGTGCTAGAAACTCAAAAAATACCACTTTGCTAGCCCGTTGGAGAGGTGAGAACCCTTAGTGTTCAGTGGCTTTTATCCATTCAGCCACAGACGTATAATGCAAACATGCAAGTCATATGATGGTTTTTGGCTTTTTCACAATTTCAAATTTTCTTACAAAAATGCCGTAAAAATTTAAATAGATTATAACAACTTAAACACATCTTTAATTTTTTAATAGGCTGTAGGTTCTATATGTATTAAGTTCTACTTCGTAATGGACACGAAGCTTGGCGTATGTAGACTAATGAAAATCGAATCCATTCTTACTCTAGGAAAGACTAAACTGTATATTATAGAACGAAGTGTTAGTTTTTTGTTCTATCTGCATGATAGGTAATTTTGATCAGATGCAATATTTTGTTCCGAACAAAATTGTTATTGATTATTGCTTCTTTACAGTTGAACATTAATGTATTATATACGAATAAAGATTGATAATATATTAATATAATCGATCTTTATTATCGTAAAATACTAGTACCCGTGTTTTTAGTATTTCTAAGTTATAATTAATATTAATATTGAACATTTATTTTAACATTACTTTATAATTTATACAAAGATTTTACATAGTTTTATTTAAACATAAGAGACTTGTCTGGATAAATTGACCAATATCTGCTGCTTAATTCTGGACTTATAAAATTTCTAATTTAGGAATTTAAAAGATATACATTAATAATATAATCAAAAATACCTCTATTTTTGATTATATTAATTACATTTGAGAATAAACGTTAACGATTCTTCTAATTTTTTAAAATTGCTTAATTAGTCAAATTTTTACAATGTGAAAGTTCTTCCTTTCATCCGTTCAATACGATTCCATGTCTTGATATGTAATTTTTCACGATAAATAAAAATATAATACGAAACAAAGTAAAGTCAAACCTCGGTATAGCATTCTTCTAAATAGCGCCAATCTCGTAAAGTGCCAGTGAATATTTATGAACGGATTTTCTTCGTAAATAGAGAACTTTTAGAATTTATGAGCACGATTTCGTATTGCAGACATTAGATGCTTCCAGTTACTCAGCTGCTAAGTAAGCAAAAGCATTTCATTGGTCAACGCGAACGGAAATGACGTTGTCATCCCTAATAACTTCGCTTCTAAGCAACCTTCACTCTCGCAGTTTTGTAGTATTCAATATGGCGGCGCCCAGTTTACTAATGCATGTGGTATTAAAAGATTAAAATACGGAGAAAAAAAATAAATTATTTATTTATTCGATAAAATTACATTATCTACAAATTCTAGTACTGTAATAGGCCTATATTTTTTCACGAATTGAGTTATTAATTGAAAGTAAGACTTTTTTATATTGTTTAATTCGAATTGAAGGTGAAAAACTGCTAATTGATCAATATCTTAAACTAAGATATAAGATTAATAATAAAAGATTATATAATATCAGTCTAAGTTGTTTACATAACTTTATTTATACTTATTTTAGTGGAATTAGTAACACAAAAGTTATTTGATAAAATTCTCGCAACTATCGACTATAGACGGCCATTTTTATTAAAAAGTCATCCAGTTGTTAAGCGAAATTTATCACTATCAAAGTAAACAAAGCGCTTAGTAACTGAAAGCATTCATTATTTTCGTTAATCACGACTTCCAAACTCTCAAACTGAAATTTGTCTATAGACCTCATTACTATACATAATTCTTATTATTTGCGATACCTCAGTTTAACACTGTACTCGATTTACTATTAATTTTAAAACAAATGGCGACGCTAAATCGAGGTATGACGGTAATTTGATAAAACCTCAAAAAACAATTGTTCTTACTTTGATACTTCAATCATTAAGTATTTGTTTTCAAAGTTTCTTCACGTGGAAATTTTATTTATTATTATTTTTTTAATCGTTAATCATTTGTGTTATAAATGCTGAATGTTATTACAAACGAGCAATTATTTATTGTGACATCGTCACAATGCATTCATTGGTCAACGCCATTTTGCACAAATTTTTAATCATATTTTAAGTTTATTTAATTTAAAATATATGCTCTCGATCTGAAATTAGTACTGCAGTGTCTTGTCCCTGTACATTATGCTTTTCCTTTAACAAGTGCCGGTCATCTATCTAACACCTTTCAGAGGAACATTTTTGCAATAACGTGACTTCCAATTTTCATCGAACGTTCGCATATAGTTAATCAGGGCCTCTTGCTCCTAAGGTCTCCATATCTGGTCTCCTCTTTTATCGTTCTAATTCCGACCTTGAGATTAAGGAAGAACGGACAGACGGACGGACAACAGTGAAAATTTATAGGTCTACATTTTTTTTTTCAAATTGCAACCCAATCACCAGCATTATCACCAGTTTTTTTCCCTTGCCTATTATGAATTTTTTTTTTTTTGTATTCTGTGGAAGGGAATAGTGACTAATTACAAAAGGAAATGCTTATTAATCTGTGAAACAATTTCCTAAGTGAATGGCCTGAATGATAAAAAATAAGCAGGAATCATAAATTACTTTTTGCATCTATCTATACCTTGCTTCGTTACGTAGCAGTTTTTAATGAATCTTATTTGTTCTTCAACTACAAACAGATGACGAGAAATAATGTTATACAGTACATTTAAAAGTTGAAAATCACAACGGTTTAATTATCAGGCTTATTTTATTTTCGTTATATGCAAATTTTCAATTGTAAACGATTAAAAATGCTTACAGAAAATTCTCCAAGCCCAAAATTACTCAATGAAATATCCAATTAAATTACCTAGTAACACTCTGTAACATTATGAGGCAGAGAGAAGTGTTTTTTAAAATAATATACTGTATATAGTATATTATTAAAAAACACTTTCTCTCTCCTCAACAAATTAAACCATAGAACAATTATATTTGTAAAATTTAACACAAAAACAATATAGATTTAACAGATAGGTTTAACAGTGATTTAATTTATTGTTTTGTTAATTAATTTAATAAACTAATAGATGAATTTGCTTATATTTTGTATTAATTTAAAATAAGAATTCTGAAATTAAATTAAATTTAAATTATTTTCTGATAACATAAAATACATAAATGCGTCAATAAAAAATTTAATCACGGACATACATAGCATTCAGTACTAATAATGAGTATTTTAGGCAATCCAATTTAATTAGTATCAAGTTACATTTAATTCAAATTTAATCAGAACACAGTTTAGCTTATTATATCTAATTACACTTATAGATAAGTTTCATGGAAAAAAATACATTATAATATTTGATATTTATATAATAATAAGTGATATAAGTTACAATACAACTAAATATATTTCATTTTCACATTTGTAAAACATTTTAAAAATGCTGTATTGCATATATGAAAATATTAATTGTTATATTTTATATACGAGTAAATAAGTTACTTTATCGTTTAGAATGATTTTTCATTTACGAATTTAAAAATTAATTATTACTATAAATAAAATTTTATAGTGTTAATAGCGGTATTAAACACGCAAAATAGCATTTAACGAAATAAAATGATAATATTTTCTGTATTTAATTTAACAAAGTAATAGATGAAGTTTAATTTTCTATGTAATCTGTTAAATTATAATTGCAAATTCGTGATGGATCACAAAACTAAGAGATATTATTACATTGGTTACGGTTAATTGTAATATTACGGACTATTAAATTGATTATAATGAATATGCCCAGAAAAAGCTTTGTCTTGTTTTTTAAATGCTTTATCATAAATAAAGCTATATATTTTTTATAACACACATTATTATTATTGGAAAAAATTATTTTAAGTTTTTATATATTAATGCGGAGAGTGCTTAGATAAGTCGACTTAGTCTTTATCTCATTTAGCTTATAAGATTTGAATCCGAGACAGTTTATTATATATTTTACATAAATCGGCGCGGAAATTCAGTTTAAAAATAATACCTCCTTTATCGCCGTTTAAATGCTTTACTAAATATATAAACATGCTAGGAAATCTTTTTTATTCTTTTTGAGTCAATGAGAATTTAGTACAAATTTTCTAAAAAGTTTCCAGAAGTGTCACGTAACGCCATTTAAGAACTCAAAATGACACTGTTCGACTCCATAAAGTCTGTGCGTAAAGTCTCATACGAGCAATTAGTGATAGTAAGACGAATGTAGAAAAATTTTAGTACAGTCGTTTCGAGATTCGTTTTGTCAATTAGTACCATTACACTGCATTTGTTGACCAAAAAAAGCAGTTTGTCTAGACTCCAACAAAATATATAAAACTCGTTAAATAATATCTTGAAATAACCTATAAAATGACTTGATTCGAATCTCATGTAATTGAATAAGAATGTTTTACATCAGTAATACACGAAACAAAATTTCTATATTGTAGTAACGTGTTCATATTCTTCAGAAAATCGCTCCTTAAGAGTTATGCTGAATAGAAGATAAGTTTTACGAGAGATATAACAGAAGAAAAAACCATTTATTATATACATAAATTTTTTTTAATACAGTATTTTATTGTAAGGTTTTGGAAGTAGCTGGCATACTCAATAACCTTCATATAATTAGTTATTTACCTAAATATCTACAGTATAAAACGTGATCTGATTAGCCGACAGGACTTTTTAGAATTTACGAAGGAATCTTAATGTAAGTTAAGTGGTAAAAATTTGCTTTTTTTGATTTGGTTTATTGTAAATTAATAAATTTAGATAGCGGCAAAGAGTCGTGACAGAGCTCGATCATCCATTAATTTTGATTGAAAGAAATGGGTGTGGATGTCATTGTGTGAATTCAATGAAATAAAATCTGTATTTTATCTTTAAACCGTATCCATATTACATAATTTAATTTTATACAGATTTATAATTATAAACAATATTGTCAAGAAAATGAAGGTCGAATATTCATGAAGAAACTTCAACCCAGAATTGTCAGTTAAGCAAACGACCTTTATCATAATTCTGTAGTATCATCCTGATTTTACTAATTAATATAATTAGAACGAAGACAAAGAACTCTTTCTTCACTTTTAGAAGTAATCGCTCTATGTAGATAATACGTAATTCGTGTGTTATAAATTAATATGTAAACTAATAATTATGGGAAGGTCAAGTTTTTTAGAACTACTTTTTGCAATATTAGTTAAATTAATAGTTAAAAATTTAAGTTTTTGTATTACAATGATCATTAATTAAAGAGCTAATTAAAGGTTTACTTGTAATTTTTAAAAAAATGTACAGTACTATAGTGAATATTATGTAGAATTTTGTGTCATTTCTTACAGCGCCATCTCGTGTCAGTTATTAAAAATATTTTTCCGCTCAATACTTCGATACAGGCAATACTCGGGACACATTTTATTTCGTTAATTATAAAAAATCTAGAAAGAAAAGTTAATAAATTCTATTGCATGCATAAATTTTAATCTACATAATTTTAACCGCGTGCAAGTAATTAGAGCCATGCTAATTTTTCCAGGGGAAAACTGAACTCAACATCTGTTAATCCACGTTTCAAATATATATGATAAAATATTTTAAAATCCTATTAAATAAATGAAATCTGAACAATAAATTATGTTAATAACGTTTCATCTTTTAGTAATTTTTGTAAAAATAAATACAAAATTTTATTTGCAATATAATGTGCGATATTTCTATTAATAAGTTGTGAATTAATTAGTTTATCGAAATTAAACTGGGACATAAATATTGTATTATTGGTTTACGTTTTGAACTAAATTATTGGAAAATAATTTATTTATTAAGCTGATATTTTCATCTATATTACAGTAGTTCTATGTTGATTGGACTCTGAAATTCACTCTATTAATTTAACTATAAACATATATTCAATATTAATCAATACAGTAAATATGAAATGTGATATTTCATATTCGTAAAAATTATTTATTTATTTATTGTGTAGTCTAAATGCTTAAAAAATTGCTTAACTATTGAAAAAATTAGCTTTTAAGTAGGTTAATTTAATTCATTTACAGGGCAACATGGGCAAACCTGGCATGAAAAGAAGTTGGGCAGGGAGACCCAAAATGCTTAAAACCAAATGAATAAAAAAAATATATATATTTATTGATGAAAAGGGAATAGTTTATAAAAAAAAAAGCGAATTATATTTCGCTTATATAAAATTTGAAGATACTTTTTCTCAAATATCTTACGTATCGTATGAATATATTTCTGATAAAACTATTATTAGGTAGATCTACAAGTTACATACAGATGATAATGTCTATCAATGTCTGTTTACATGAATATTGTAACGAAAGAAAAAATTTTAATATTCTCTCTCTAATATTCTAATAGTCTATATTAGAGAGAGAATATTAATAATAAAACATGTTAATGCTAACGTTGTTACTTAGTTTGCTGCGGTTCTAGACAATTGACATTCGGTTGGTTTGGAATTAAGTGACAGAATACGTTTATAACCCGACTCCCAATGAAATTAATGTAAAAGGCGTGTTAATATAAACGTGTATACACGAATAGCAATAAAATAATTTGTATATAACGGAATTAGCAATTGTTTTCCAGATATTTTTAGAATATTTTTTAAAATTTTATAAAAAAAACCATATGATTCAGCACTTTTAAATTCCGTTCATTCAAAATATGATGATTCATCTCTAAACAGAAGCACTCAATATAAGAAAACACCCTTACTAGGCCTCTAGTAGGCGAGGGAATCGCCATTCAATGTGGGGCAGTTCCAAAGAAATTACGGTCCTTTGAACAGCTCTGGGAGGCACGGTATTGTAAACAATTCAATAGAATAAGTTAAACTTTCGTACAGGATGAGTAACCTTAGAAAATGCACTAATATTCCGTAACGGCGAAGGAACGATCAGAATGAAAGATACATAGCCAACATATCTTTTGACGTATTCGAGAGACTTATATTAAAAAACAAAAATAGAGAAAGTAAAAATAACTAGGCCACTTTTAATTCTGTTTACAAATCTGGATACACATTGACGTGTCATTCAGTCTCGCGGGCCGTCTGAAACCAGGCCCGAGATTTTCGGGGTTTGGTCTGATCATGTTTCATTACAGATTAGAGGCCCAGTTAGGAAATTTTCTTGGATGTAAACTGTTTTATATATGACCCGATCGTAACTTGCTAATAATTATTATATCGATTCGATAGAATCAAAATATTTACAATTCAAGGAGATGAAAAGAATCCCTTATATTAATGTAAGTACAATCAATTTCTTACAGAATAATTCTTTAAAATTTTATAATGAATCTATTGGGACATTTTTATAATCATTTAACGAGGAAAATTAACGTTAATTTACATTTTTTTGCTTGCTTTTTATAAGAAAACTAAGACAAGAAACTTCAAAAATCATTAAACCATTTTTACAATGTTAATTTTTTACATGATTTCATTTCAATAATGTTTAATGTCGTTTTTATCATTTATACGTTTTAAAAAAGTCACTATTTTTATTTTGCGGCAATTAAAGCGGATGATTCTAAGATAATTGCTACATATCAAATGATATTCTTTGAAGTTAAGTTTTATATTTAATTATTTTTGAACTTTAATTTAAACAATATGAAAAGTTTTAGCCTACGCTGATATTAAAAATTTGCTTAATAATCTTAATTAATGATTGATTACGGTAATTTTATGAGAATTTGTCAAAGAGTAGATCTTTATTATGATTTTATACGTAACAGAATCTAAGATTATGTATTCAATTTTATACTTAAATGAATTTTCTTACGATTTATAATTTTTGCTTGAAATAAAATTGAAACTTACCGAACAAACCAGTTGAAACAGGATACCGTATACTGTACGCTGTATATAATTAAAGAAACACATGTGTTCTTAAAATACTCATTGAAAATAATATCCTTTATCTAGTTATTAAAGTTTTTATTGAAGTTGAATGATGCCATTCATCGTCATCAGATGATGATTCGGGATGAAATGACAAAGAAATAAAAAGAATATTCTTTAATTTCTTCTAAATTTAATAATTAACAGTTAAATTGATGTCAACTTAAACTTATAATAATGAAAATATGTCAATATAAATGACTTTAAATTAAGAAAAATTGAAATGAAAGAATTATTCTAATTACATTATAAATTACGAAAATTTACAAATATAACTTTTGAAAAGAGTTCAGTTTTTCTCTAGTTGAACCTGTTTTGAATTATTTTATTTCGAGATTAGCTAAACAGCTCTGAATACTTAATGCTATTACAAGTCTTATTTTAGCATTAAATGACTCTTTTACTATATTTCATTTAGACCTGTTAAATTCTGAATAGAGCAAATTAGCCTAGTTTGAAAGGAACGCTATTTTCTCATAAATTTTAAATGAATACGGCTAAATTATAGTATCATTGAATAATAAATTATATCTTTGAATAAATTTGCACTGTCCTTGTTGATTGTACTACTCACATAATGTAAGCTTACCAATGACACAATAAAATAATAGATAATACGTAATTCGTGTGTTATAAATTAATATGTAAACTAATAATTATGGGAAGGTCAAGTTTTTTAGAACTACTTTTTGCAATATTAGTTAAATTAATAGTTAAAAATTTAAGTTTTTGTATTACAATGATCATTAATTAAAGAGCTAATTAAAGGTTTACTTGTAATTTTTAAAAAAATGTACAGTACTATAGTGAATATTATGTAGAATTTTGTGTCATTTCTTACAGCGCCATCTCGTGTCAGTTATTAAAAATATTTTTCCGCTCAATACTTCGATACAGGCAATACTCGGGACACATTTTATTTCGTTAATTATAAAAAATCTAGAAAGAAAAGTTAATAAATTCTATTGCATGCATAAATTTTAATCTACATAATTTTAACCGCGTGCANTTATAAATAGATTAATGCACATTGTATTTCTTGATAATTAATTAGATCTAAGTTGTTGTTTTTGATATGAAATCATTATCTTATCCATTAATTTCGAAGTATTTAGAGTTGTAGAATATATTAAAATATCACGCTATTTCTTCAGGGAAATGATAATGGAAATATAATTGTGTGTAATTTTTCTTTGTTATCGTGCACGCTTTGTTTATGCAGCACAATAATTGGTACGCGGTAATACAATAATAAGATAATTATTGCCATTCTTCACTAAATTAAATTTTAATTTGCGTATTTGTAGTTTTTTTTCTTCTTTTCTAAATCACGATATTAGGCCTATATATAATTTTACTCAGTGACAATTCATAAATTTAAATTATTAATAATTGGCATCTTTCATGGTTGAAAAATAGCAATGCGATAAAATTCAATCAAATTGATTTTTAATGATTCTATTTATAGCATGGAAAAAGATTTTTATTAACAGTATAATACGATTTTAAATATGATAAATTAATGAAAAGTTAAGTAATTTTTATAAATAAATAAAACTAAATCAAATCTTATAAAAGAAATATGATTCTATTTAATTTCTACGATTGAATGGTTCTCTGGTTAATTAAAATATAAGTTTCCTTACTAAAAAATAAACAAATGATTGCATTAATATCATTTAATATATTTAACCATTTATAACGTTTTATATATTAAAATGATATATTTGAAGTCAGGCTGTATATTTAAGAATATGACAACACGTCTTAAACTTTCGATTTTTATTAAAATTAAATTTTCCGCTCAATTTACAAAGAAGTTTCGTTACGACGCATTTTAATATTTTCATCACGGTTCATTATTTTTTTATTATAGCCTAAAACAATTGAAGTCTCTTAAATTGTATTAATTATATAATTGGAATAGGGATTGAAGCTAAATAGAGCTATACAAGTATTTTAAAAACAATAAAATTTTGAAAAACTTTATTTTTGAAAGCTTTTTTAGTACATAAACTTAATATCGATCTAATTTAATGGACTAAATTAAATTGATCGTTCAACCTGATCGTGATTCTCACGATATTTTCAAATTGGTTTCAAAACTGTATCTAATCAGCTTTTTATTTCCATGCAATTATTGAAAACAATTATAACTATTAGCATAGCAAGATAAGGATTATACTTTTAATATACAAGATAATTCTCTACATTCTTATCTATTATTGTTAAGATTACATAAACTGTAAAAGTTCATGTAAATTTTCATAAAATTTTTCGTGTCTTATAATATTCCGGATATCTACAATAGACATGTAAATTTGAAAAATATCTTCCAGAAATTTTAAATTCTTGGTATGAAAATGTTTTATTTACGTGTGAGAAACTTATTTTAAATTAATTAATAAGAAAAAAAATGCAAAAAAGAAAGTCTAATACTATCAAAAGATAGCATGTTTTATCATTAAAACACGATATAAGACATAAGTTTCGGTATCCATTTGAAAATATTTTAATTAATTTTGATTCTCAATCGAAATTTTAATTTTAAAAATGTTCTATAAGAACAAAATCACCTACACACACATACATTACTGTATATAGGCTATATCTAGTGATGGTAATTAAAGTAGAGAGATATATAGCATTTCAAAAGCAATTGAATCTGATATCATGACATTTCAGGACCTGTGGAAGACATTCCAGTAAAAAAATTCACCACTGTGGTAGTTTTGGCGCTGCAACCAACAGACATTTTATTTGTATAAGTCCCTCAGACTACAAAGAGAATACGACTGAATGTGGTGTTCATTAAGATGATGAACAGTGTGTTCAATGATTGACTGAAATTGATTCTTTGTGATGCTTCTCACATGCGGTGTGAAAAATTTTCGCCGTAAGTGCCGTGTGACGAACTGCATAGTTTACTAATTTATATTTATGGAAATATTCATGTCCTGAAATATCATCATAACAAATTTGATTATGTTTGGATTGCTAAATATTTCTTTAGATAGAGTTCAATATTGGTACTTTAATTGCAATCACCTGGCATATCCTTAATCATGTAAGAGTATTTTTAATATATATCATTATTTTATTAATGTATTGATAGTTAAATTTAGGCATTTGATTGAGTTATCTTTATTATTAAATTATTATTTTACTAAATGAAGATGATGAATGATTTATGATTTACAATTTAAATTCGAATACTGTATATTGCTAAGCAGTGGCGTATCCAGGATTTAGAGAATACAGATGCTATTCAAGGTAGATTTGAGTGAAGGAGCCAAATCATTTACCTCCTGTATTTTTTCGGCGAATGTTAGTCAATTACATTAGCATCGCCTAATCTTATTTAACTAAAATCCTACGATATGTGTTATTAAAAATAATAATAACAAAAAGTAATTTTAAAATAACAAAACTGGTTTAGTGTCGAAGAGTGATGCAGCGCCATAAATACCACGCTGGATACGCCCCTGTTACTAAGCTTCTAAATAGATTTAATTGAGAGTATTTCAAAAATCATTCCAAAAAATTCTTTTGGCAAACTACTAAGTTACCTGTTCTTTGTAGTATGAAGATGGCCATATAAAAAGTGCTTTAGTATCTCAAAATGGCAGTCGCTTTCACATCTTTTTTAATCTTTAAATCTGACGAGTAAGAAAGACAAGCGATTGTCAGATGTGGCAAGTAAAGAAAATATAGAAGTTCATTTTTCATCGCCATCATGGTGGTGAAATTTGATGAATGAGACCATGCATTATCCTTTAAGCACTTTTGGAAAGACCAGCACGATGATTGTTTCGACCATAGTCGGTAGCACAGATGCGCTAAGCATAACTATGACGCTTTGCAGCTATATAGCTCCAATGAAATTAATTTTGACAAAATTAAAAACAAACTATGCATTTTACTAAGCTTACTTAAAAATCACAATGGCATTCGGTTCATACAAAAATACTGGGGTTCTAGAGCAAAAAGAAATCGGGTATCCTTTTATTTTTATATGAAAAAATATTAAACCTCGCCACACTGAGTAAACCAAGTTGGGAGATCGAGTCTCACTAAATATTTCCTTTTGTTTTATTGTGTACAGATTTCTACACTTCTAAGGCAACTAATGACAAAATTATATTATTATTTCTAGTTAAAAATATCAACCGTTTTATACTTTATTGATTTGGGTCCCTAGATTCAGGGTTCAAATTTATGTATTGTGAAGCCAGAAAGGCAGCAATGGGAGTCATCAGGTAATGTTTTAAAACAATTCTATGTTCGAGATTAAACACTGGTAAGTCTTCTTTTGAAAGCTACATCTTGATTGGTTGCAGACAAACACATATAGAAAATAGAGGCAATACAAATCTAATTCTAGCAAAATTTACATCGTTTCTAAATGATATCAAGTGATATCATGTCTGAAATAATTCTTGGTGTTTCAAATGACCAAATGACAAGGCATAATATCACTTGATATCAAATGATGAAATGATTACAAATGATACAAGATCATGTCTGTAATGGTTTCTGATTGAATTCAAATGATACCAAGTGCACTGCTAAACAGTTTTATAAAAGACAGAAATGAGGCCGTTTATTAATTAAGTGTGCAGTTTAATTAAGGGAGGGAGAGTGTCGTGAAAAGTACATCATTGTACTCAATGGGGAGGAAGAGGATTGAGGGGTCGTCTACGTGGACTTTTTAAGTAGTATTAGTATACAATTTTTTTAAAATAAATCTATTGTAATAGTCATGTGAGTTAGAAAATATTTGCAGAACTTGTTTGGCATTCTTCTATGTCAGGTGGTTCATAAACAATTGTACAGGTAATTAAAGATGAGAGGGTTTGTCAAAAGTACATCATTATACATAACAGGGAGGGAAATGGTCAAAGGTAACTTAAAAACTGTACACGTAATGGATGGCTCCAATCTTTGATTAACAATAAAATGCTTTTCAAGATATTTTGAAAAACTTCTGAACATGATGTCAAATGATATTAGATATCAAGTGATGTTAATAACAACAGGATTAGTTGATGTCAAACATTCAGAAAAAAAAAAGCATACAATACATTTTAACAGATGACAATAAGCGATATCAAGCACAACATGATGTCATATACTGTCACGTCATATTATGTTCCGACAACTGATACTATGTCATATCATTCGAAAGCATGTACTGTACCATTGACACATGATTTCAAGTAATATTTTTAATAGGGAAGTAATGCACGTCGTAGTTTTACTAATTTGAAAAAAAGAAGTATTACTGAAATTAATAGGGATTACTGGATTTATTATAAGACAATACCAGAAAATAAAGAGGCAAATGCTATTTCTTTCAAGCAGAAAAAAATACCTGCCCGGGAAGTATTATGTAAAGAATATAACGGTACTCAGTTATGCCAAAAAAAAGTAAACAATTGTGTAGTTATAAAAATCTAAAGAAAAAAATCCTTGAGAAAAGAGGCATTGAAGAAATGTAGTTGTTTAATTAAAACAGGAGGTGAAAATCATCAATGCCGACAGAAACGGATAGATTGGGATAAAAAGTACTTTCTACGGGAGTACTAACACAGCACTTAGAAAATAACTGAAATGGTAACGCCCAACATAAACATTAAGTTTGTATAATAATTTATAAAATAATGTGCTTGAATTAAAAATAATTAGTCGTATGGTTAATAGCTGAGATAAACGAGAACAGGATTGAGCACGCGTCAACTACCGATTTTCACCCCAAAACTACCAATCTTCTCTAATAAGAGTTAACTAAATCTGTTAGGACTCTACTCTCTGAATGCCAATTTCTTGCAAACTCTAGATTTAACTTTAACTGATTACAGAATACCGCCGTTAGTGAGCGTATCAGCCCTACTTGTTTTTCCAGTGTATTTTAAATCACTTTTGCAGTTGTTATTTGATTCGACATTGTAGAAGACGATGGATAAATTCTTCAAAATCGATTAAATTTGACTAAATACGTTATATTCAATATTTATGTCGTTAGAATTATTTTAAAATACTATATAATTTGTATGCTAGTTTTTTACTTGTTACGGAACAAGGAAGACTCAATTTTATGTAAAAGCAAAGTCTTAAAAAACTGTCACAACAACGTTATGCATCGTAACTAATGGTTTTAATCCGTTTTATATGGCTTGTATTCGAAGTTTAAAAAAAAATCAGATTAAAGCTTGATTTTATGATTATAATTTTGATCAGAATGTATAAACTTAAAGCAATTTGTAGTGTAAAAAATCTACTGTAAAGAAATTAAAACAACACTGGCTGCCAAAGAATTCCAAATAAAATTATTTACTCTCCAAACAAATTTCTCCTAACAATTTCTTATTATACGAAAAGAAAATGATACAAAAATTTTAATTAACATGGTCTTAAATTGCTATTGTCATAAATTTTAATAGAATGATAACGCATAATTTTTATCATAAATGTATGAAAATATTAATAACGAATGTTTTAAATTCGTAATTGTTCCAAACTGTTTTAACTTTAAGTCAATCGCAAGGCTGACGAATTATAATTGCTTGAATTATAATTGTAGCTTGTAGCAAAATCTTTAATCGATAGTTGTACAATAATTAAATTTAAAATAAAGATGAAAATTTAGAGGAATAATTCACAGTTTTTTATTTGTGAGAGCGGTTTTTGAAATCAAAGAATATTTTCAGTATAATATCTATATAATTTTTATTTGCTATATAATATATAATTGTCAATAAATTGAAAAAATATTAAGTTTACGTTAATAAATACGAATGATTGTTTGCTAAGTTATCCACTTACCAAATTTAACATAATGAAATATTACTGAAGTAATTTTTGTGAAAATGAATATTAAATTGAAAGAAAATAATTTACGAATTTAAAATTAATCCACAAGTAATGAATGTACGAATAACAATAGGCTTTATAAGTTGGAAAATCGTTTAGCTTCCATCATTATTTGTATGCTAGTCGGGGACAAAATGGCTGCTTATCCTACTTGTTTATTCTCTTTTGGCTTCAACTAGAAAGAATAACATGAATTACGGAGTAACCTTCTCATTTATTTCGTTCCGATAGGTGGAAAGCCATGAAATAAGTCATGTAACTTATCAGGTATGTCTACACTTTATGTTATCAATATGTTATAATCACTGTTTTTTTCAATTTTACTTGACAGAAGTGATCTGTGAATTCTATGAAAAAAGCACAAAAATATTTATAACAAATTAAAAAATAAATAAATGATAAAATTAGCACATTTTGGGCATATTTTTAATAATTCAAATTTTTAATAGTATTTCTAGGTTTAATAAAAATATTTGTAGGTTTAATATATATTTAAAATATTTTCAATCTTCAATTACTTAAACTCGTTAAGATGTTAATTTTCAATGATTTAAACTAATTGCAAGGTAATTTGAGGCATGCATTACGTTAAAGATGTATCATACACCCTCGTCCAGAAGGCCGTGGAAATTACCAGACTGAATCGTTCAAGAATCACACAGAAAGTTGTCCTTAAAACGTGTAAGAAGTGTTACGTAATAGTGACGTCATGCATTCGTAAATGGCGTTTAGGCGTCCTATGACAGAACGTGTTATTATGATATCGTTAAAGGACGTCAACCTTTAGAAAAACGATATTTTAATTGATAGTCACTTTTTCTACAGAGGAAAAATTTAAAAACGGATACTTTATTATCCTACCTTCCTGAAAGAAATTTTTAATATAAATTTTATAATTCCATCCCGAATAACATTTTTTTTTAAGGTGAATTTTAGTGAAAATTACTAGTTTAGTTATGTTGCATGGCTTTTATCAGCGGGAGTTTCACCCCCGAGTGTGAATCCGATTGGAAACAAGGTAAACTCGGTTTAACATTCATCGTCTTTGAAGATCTCCGCCAAAGGATGTTGCGGGTGGTCTGAATATTGATGAGACCAAATTTAAAATTCGACATTCCGAGTGGTAACTTTTTTTTAATTTTTTTTTTTACCTTTCAAACTTTATATCGATTTACAGATATTTCTAGTGAGTTTACTTAATAACAAAAGATAAACAAAATGTAGTGAACCGTACTTTGATCTTCGCTTTCTTTTTGTTTATATAGTAATCGATTAAATCCGGGATACTCGAGATAAATAAACATCATGGAAATTATATATATATAACTAATAAAACGCGTTGCATAGCTGTATCTTGTTTAAATTATATTTTTAAAGAGATTTATATTTATATAATTATGCCAAAGTGGAGATAATTGGAAAATTTTAGTTAACTATTTAAATAGAAGATGGCGACACAAGCAAAAATGGCGTCCGACCTTCAGAAGGTCGTAGGGAGACTGACTCGCAACCTGTTCGATTTTTCTTGTTGAAATGACATCATTCTTATAAATAACTTTAGTTTTTATTGATAATATAAACCTATCGGAAAGTTTATTTAGAAATATAATTATTTATGCAATTAATATTTATAAAGATTAGATATATAAAAAAAGTTATTTTTAACCAATGAGGAAAGAGACTGAAGTTCAAGACGGGCACTCAAAGGCTGTCATGTGTCACGTTATATGGAATTTTATGTAGTAAAGTGCAATTAAGAGAACAAATATTCTTTGATTAGATTGAAAGAAAATATATCTAAAAATAGGCCATGTGTCATTTTTTTAGAAAAATACTTAGGCGCATTATAATAATTTTTATACATTAAATGCAGTAATTTGAATCTATTCTGTACGTTATCTAGTGGGGCCATTTCTGTAAAAAAAGAAAATAGGAAAATATATTTAGCAAGCTTCTCAGCAGGAGCCTTCGTTCGACCAAATCCTGTTCTGGGGAAAGTCTTGCCGAAGGTGTCCTTGACGTCTTTCTGGGCCAAGACGTTATCTGAAAGGGATCTGTGGACCAGGGAGGAAGAAAAGGGGTTTTGGCCTTTCAGGGAATCAGAATGTCGCCGAATTGTCGCCGCTGCAAGTCGTATCGCCATCCTTGAGGGATATTTGGGTGAGTGAGGAAAATAAGCAATTTGTCATTTGCCAAGGAAGATTACGATTGTGAAATGTCTGCATTTTTCCACCACTCTTCTGGCGTTTATTATTCTGAAATCGGATCCCTTCGGACGAACTCGTAGAGCGTTCTTTCAAGGACTCTCGGTCCACTCGGATTACTTTCTGACTTCCTCATGTCACGTCGTCACGGCATATGACGTCATTTCCGCTGTAAAACTGACCCTAGAATATTTTATTGCTTTTGTAATAAAAATAATAACGTTTTAAAATATATTTTCTAAACAATCGATCATTGCAATCTTGGGTCATTATGATTTTTTTCTATTCAAATTTATAAGAGGTTATTTTATTTAAAAAATATAATTTTGTGAAAAACAAGTATATGGTATATAGTAGGGATATTGATAGAACAGTTATAAATAATCAATGTTATTGGTTTGTTTTGACAACTTTGACAACTGAAGCCTAGCTTTTAGATAACTTGCTTTTTATCGCATCAAGTAAAAACTATCGCTTCTAAGTCTCTTGTCTAAACGGAGTCCACTGCAGCCATTATCAGCTGCGTTTCGCCCGTAGCACAGTGAAGGATGGCTGTGTGCTGCCCTGAGGCCTACCTTGATCGCCTCTTTGCCAAGCAAGGTTGTGTACAGGTACGCCGTTTGACAACGTCCATTTCTTGTTTAAACTGAAGTGGCTACACTCTGCTCCGTCTTTAAGATTCGTTGAACTATATATTTTCGTATCTGGGTAAGTTATCGAGCACGTGACTATTCTCATATTGAACATATTTATATTTATTATATAAATTTATTTAGAGTACTTTTGTAAAATGTTAAAGTAAAAGGAACCAATGTGTACACGCAAAGCGAAAGCTGTGTAAGCGGTAAGCATTTTATTGCTTGTCTAGTTGTAGAATTTTATTAATATTTTTAGCATCAAAAAATAATTATGAAAATAATTATGCGTGCATTTTAATATGCAAATTTTTTAATGAATTTGATTGATCTAGTATAGTATTTGTAATTACAAAGATAGATTTTTCGCAGAAATGATTTGCATGCGTTAAACGGATACTTTTGACCTCAAAAGATTGCTTTCTGTTTACATAAGCGATTTAGTACGAGTAAATATATTTTTGATGATAAGACTCGTGTAGAAATCATGTTGGTTTGACACTCGATAATGCGTGTGAGCATCGAATAAAACTGAATGCACATGTACTAAAACATGAAAGAATCCCACGCGTTCAACAATCCCATCCTTCTTCAGATCCATCTTCCATAAGCAAGGTTAGAATTTTCACGATAATTCTTCATGATATCTAAAAGTATTCATATTTATCTATCCTAGTATCAGCAAAATGTTTATTTTGATGCTAGGTTTTAAGATCAGTTTTAACGTATTTTTTTTTTAATAATTTGAAACCGAAATGTTAAAATATAATCGAATATTATTTTATGCATTTATCCGCTTTGAAAGTCTTACGTTTATTATTCATTTTACGATATTTAGAATATTTTAAATGACGTTTGTCTCATTGTTAAAAGTTTTTACCGTCCTTGTCCCCAATGTGTGTATTACCAGAAGTGTTCTGCGTGACTTAGCTCTGCCTACTTTGTCCGAAAAATAAAAATAAAAACAAAAATAACTGTTAATATTTAAGTTTTAGAAAAGTCGCATTTTGTGTATGAAACCAGTTTTTTGTATGTTATAATTGTTCTGTCTGAAAGTGTCATCACATCTTTTAATTTCCATGATATATTTCGCTTTGTACGTGAATTTTGAATTAACTTTTAAAACATTGCTTACTGTAACAATAGGATTCGCCTCTTTGGTGTGCCACATACTCCCCTAGCAAGGATGTGAGACTGGTCTATGTCTTTGAAAGAGGGTGGGGCATTCTGAATGCCACCCATCGATTGTACCTAATGCATCAACAAAACTTATATATCATGGTTCTAAAAGGAAATGTTAAATTATTTTGACTGCAAAAAAATGTCAAATTTATGTAACTATATTTTACAAGTCAAATCTAAACTTTTATATTGCTGATCAGGATTTGAAGAAAGAAGAATGTTTAAAGTAGTTTTTAGCACTGTAGAGTTTTATAAAATTTAAATTTTTAATATATTCATTTACCAATAAATAATTGTGTTTTTTGAGTAATTTTAATTTTCATAAATTTAACAGGTTTAAAAGTAACAATTTTCGAGTCTGAAATGCGCAAATTTCTAATTCTTAAAATGCACTGTTCATTGCTACGTAGACAATAGAAACGCGAACATAAAAATCACTGACATGGAACGATCATAGACGGCCTTTTAAAACCTTGACTTCCATGTTGCCCATAATAGAACTCGTTGCTAAATACGGGCCACGTGACAATAGATAAGGATGGTTAGATTTTTCACGCTAAGAACTGGTTCACCTTAAAATTCTCAGATAGCTTGGGAAATTCGAAGCGAATAACCAGCTTATTAATTTCCCGGTTTAAAAAATCGTAAGCAATTTGTTGGACTGGGAAGAGGTGCAGAATTTATAGTATTCATCTCCACGTAGAGGGGCGTGTCGACTTGCCGGCGCTGGAGGGTAGTGTGCCCCACCCATTAGCACCCATTGGTCTAGTTCAGTGACCCGTGCTAACCGGTCTCCGTGGATGAGTTGGCGTTTGGCTTTTGAAAATTGATAATTTGTTAAGATAGGCTAATAACACAGGTTAGATAAGTGGTTAGTTAATGGCGATGTGACAGAACAGTGGCTCACTAGGCAGGCGGATCGTTTGCATGCAATTTACATTCAGGAATGCCATTGCTAAATTTGGATTACACGTGCCTTTGGATTAACCTTTATTGCGGGTTAATATGGAAATAATTGAAATCAAATATAAATAAACTAGATTCATTAGGATTTTAGAAGAAATCGAGTACGAAATGATTTAGGGAAATTAATTCTAACATCACTGTTCTAAATCATGCGTGAGTGGACTTCACAATAATTAAACATTAAATTGTAATTTAAATGAATATAAAATTGTTTTATAAGATTAAATACCGACTTATTAAAATTTATGTTCAGCTATTAATAAAAGTTAATAGGTTTTGCAACTAAATTCTATTTTTTACTTTTCCTACAGTAACATATCGTAACATATGTTGAAGGCAAATGTGCTGTCAAGACCGACTTGAAATTCGATATATATGTATATTTTTTATGATGAAAAATATAGTAGGCTACATTGTTTTTATTTTAGAAAACTAAATTAACATTTTAAAAAATTTAAGAAGGTTTAATCAGTTTTTAAGACTATTTTTATGTTAGTTATTCCAAGAAAAAGAATAAACTTATTACAAAATCTTTTCTAGATAAATGTCATTGTTCGGTTTGGCCACGTGTTCAGTTACTGGAATTAAAATAAACTAAGAATTTCATATATATTTTTTTCCTTTCATTTCGAGTTCTTCGTATCAATTATTTTAGTGGTTCAGTAATGTTGACTAAAGAAAAAAATCTATCATATAATTCTAAGTAAATCATTGTTTCTACAAGTCTAAAATAAAATTATTATATTTATATGCTTATGTAAAAAAAAACTTCATTGAAATTCAAAGAACTTTCACGACATCAATTACTTTTTCAATTTTCGCACTTTTATCAGCAAGTTTTGATCCACTCGAAATACTTCTATCGTTTTTAGGAATCAGATACTAGGTAAACCTAGTGGCTTCGTAAAGACAGGTTTCTGCAATAAAAAAAAAACCCACAAAAAAAAGTGGAATGCATTTATAAATAGACTACAAATAAGCGTGCTATTGTCTTCAAATAAAATTTTCATTCATGAATTGAAATGAATGAAATCAGTAAAGTTCATCTGAATTTCAGTTGCTTAAAAGTAGTATTTTAAAAAAATTAAATTAATTGTAAAATTTATCAAGATAATTATGTTCAATTATATTTCAAAATTTATTTCTTTTTTACGAACGTTCCTGTGTTTTTACTTCTGTATGATATTTTCAGAATTGCATATGAACAAAAGATGTTTCATAGAGGGTCTCTGAGGGATTAATAATGATTATCGTGTAATTTCCATGAATTTTATATTTTCGTGACGGTTCTCTTTGACCCGTATGTGTCTTTTCTTTTTTGGCATATGGACTAAAACACAATACCTATGTGAAATAAGTAGATAGAAAGATTATGTTCATGTTATCAGTTTGAGCTTCATCACGCATCTTCACGTTACCACAGGTGTCTTCTAATGACAGTCCAACACTGCACGCCGCCATTATAATATCATTTCGGATATAACACCTCAACATAAGTAAAGATAAGCATCTCACTGTTTCTCATTGAAGTTAGGCTTTACCTCATTGCTAATTTTCTTATCACTGTATGTTTCCTAGAGAGCTTCTATCTAAAAATTTAAAATACGACTGTTTTAGCTAGATTATTAAATAATTGTTTGTGAGGCTTAAAGAATGATAAAAAATGAAACTTGGAAAACTGAAAATATAGAGACCACCCAGTTGTCTTCTAACCAATTGTTGTACAAAGATCATGGTATAATTTAGCGTTTACTTTCTATCTGATGGTCTTCCTTCACTCGGCCAATGACAGATTACAAACAACGCTATTGTTTAGAGCACACAATCCATCTGTCAAGCCGCCGAAATTGGCGATGTCCTTAACAACTTGCTTTTCCTTATCTCTTCTTTCTTCGTTTTATTCCAAACCAACACTAAAGTTTTATCTTGGTTAGTCTGATGAAACATAAAAGATTGAGGTTTGCGCCACGAAGATTTTCTTACGTCACTACTTTTCTCACGATTCTCATCCACAGATATGTTTGCAGAGAAAAGTGGCCG
Organism: Centruroides sculpturatus; assembly: GCF_000671375.1. Taxonomy (NCBI): domain Eukaryota; kingdom Metazoa; phylum Arthropoda; class Arachnida; order Scorpiones; family Buthidae; genus Centruroides; species Centruroides sculpturatus. The sequence continues at coordinate 310,914 of NW_019384878.1, forward strand.
AAGGAAACACATCCAATGCTTCATCTTTTTTTACATTTCTAATAAATCAGCATTAGGTAACACATTTCTTTTACTTGTTTTAATTATTTATTATGACTTTAAGGGCACGCATTTTCTCGTAAAGAAGCCACGCATACTAAACTTCAGAATATTTAATTTGTTTCAATAATAATAATAATAATAATAATAAAACATTCTTATCATTATGGAAATATTGTTTGCATGACTCTGTAGACTTGGTGCCCTTTTGCACCGAAATGAAAGAATTGCGAAGGGAGGGAAGGTTCTTAACTCAAGGCGATGCGAAATACTTCACCACGCCCTCCACAGACTCCAGAGGGATGAAAAAATAAAAAAAAGAAACAAGTCTTGTTCAAGGACGCTTTGCTCGGTTCCTAATTGTTCCACGGGTCAAGATAATTTGTCGCCAAATATTAGAAATAAATTATCCAACCAAAATTTCGAATTGTGAATTAATATCGAAATTGCAAATCACAGAAACGATGGGATTTGTTCTTCATTTGTACCTACAAATTTATTACATCTTCCATTCATTACATTAATAGTAACAGTAAATGCGAGTTGAATATCAGATGCAGAATCAAGAGGAGCATCGTTATAATGAAACTTAGTTAATGATGTGTGAAACATTTGATAATATGGTATATAGAGAAGATAGTTTAAAAAAATCAGGGAAGGGCAAAGATTTTTATCAATTTTTTTCTCTTCTATCATTAAAACATTTATTCGGATATAAGTTTTATAGTCAGTAGAACAAGCTTGTCCAGATGGGAAGTAAAAACTCATTAACTCCTTTCCTGCCTCCGAGCGGATATTTGTGATGTTGAGTTTTCTTTATTACATCCAAGTAATTTTTCCTTAATCATTTCAATCGATAATTATTGCATTAAAATTAAAAATTTCATTTTTTATAATGACATTTGGAAAAATTAATGTAGTAGACATATTTATCCAAATTATAAGCATTTAATTAAGGAATATAAATGGAACATTTTCCGTGTACACATTTTATTTTTTATTTCGCTATTAAGTGAATTAATCGTGCCATTGGACAAAAAATGAACCCAAAAATGGATCTTCTCTATTTACCGGTAAACACAGAAAAGAAAAGAGAATCGTAGCAAAACAAAAGCCGGTAATGGTGTTGAGAACACCTTCGGGCTACAATCTGACCCGACCTTCGCATTTTCGATGGTACTAGAACAAACAGTCCGAATAAAATAATATCTATCGCTGAATTGCGACCTTGCACTCGCTGCTTTATTACGATGAGACGGATGACACACATCTGTTGGCAAAAAGGAGATTTTTTGGGGGAAATAAAATCAAAGATTTAATTGCCGCTCGAATTTTTGTTCATGCCGAAGAGCGTTTCGTCAATAATCATAAATCACGGCATTCTAATTTCCTCACCAGAGGGGGTAACAGTGATGAGAATGTTCCCGCAGAGAGTTTATAATTATTTATTTTTCTACGGTTTTAGTCAAATTTAAATCGATAAAATTTATATTAAAATTATGGGAAAATATGAGGAAAATTGCGCGATGCTCGATGACCCTCGAAATTCTTGACTTATTTATCCAGGTGGAGTCGAAGTGCGCGTGCGACGCCAGCCAGTCAGCGTTCCATGGTCGTCTGCTGGCGACCTTACGCCGTGCTATGGCGGCAAATGGCAGAAGACACCTGTTGCTCTTTTGATCGAATATCAAGTCGGAAAGTCCACAGAAATGGCTGATTTCTCGTCCATTCGATTCCATATCAGTAAATATTTTCTATTTTTATATTTTTCCTCTAACTTTGTCAATTCGCGTTAATTTTACCCCATGTTTGCTACGGTCGAGGTCATTGAATTGTCTGCTTGTAAATTTTATAAACTTTTGCGCAATTTATTTATTAAATATATAAAATCTGTTTTTATTTTTAAGCAATAGAAAAAAAAATTATCGATCTAGTTTCAAATCGATTTTTAAAAATATATAAATCCCATTTAAAGTTTGTTGTTGATTATTTCGATTATTTTTATATCTTAACTTTAATTTTAAAAATGTCACGTGACGGGCATTTAATAATTGTAACGAGGACACGTGATTAAATAGGAAAATGGGAAAATATTTGTAGAAAAAATATTTTTTGCACATGTTCAATGTTGCAAATATTTTTTGCTATTTAATATATTAATGCCGAAATAAACTCGTTTATATTATTAATAATTTAAACATTTATTCGAATTTCTGATTTTTGGATATATTGCGTGTAATTTTAAATGTATATATAAAATAAGTACGATAACAATAGTATAGAAGTATATTTAGATGAAATATTTTAATATTGTTTTCAATATTTGCTCGTAGTACTCATTAATACTTGTTATTAAATTATAACAATACTGTGATGGTGGGTATTTTGATGATTAAATATATAATATTTCGTATTGTTTGTGTAATTTTAAATATATGTGCATATATACATTAAATGTATTAAACAACTCGAAGTATTATATTTAATAATAAGGGTAATAAATAACGAGGAAAGCAACTCTTTAATGCACTAACTCCGTTTTAAATGTAAATTTAAAAACTTTTTTACGATGAACATACAGATATAATTTTATAGAAGATACATTTCGAGAAACTTTCCAAAAATAAGTATGAAATTTTTAAGTTATTGTTGTGGAGACAATTAGTTATATATAAATCTAAACCTATAACAAAAATAAACATTACATTCGTGAATAAGTTCGTATAAAATGGATTGTTTGGAATAAATCTAAGGGAACATATTCGCCTTTTTAAAATTCATCTTTACACAATGCACCATTCTTCTAGATTTTTCGTCTTCCTTCACTTAATTAAGGCTTACCTGCTTATAAATAAGCATGATTTAAAACGTGCAGACAATATCTCTGTGATAAACGTCAGCATCAGATACGGAAGACAAATTCCATGTAGCGAATGATGAAACAATTTATGAATGCTGGTAACCGGTATTAAGAGTTCAAGATACATTCTTATATTTTTCTAAAATTCTTCTTACGTCATTGTCTAGCTCGGAATCTGAACTCATTAAGTATAAATATATGTGACTCTTGCCTTCCTCACTAAGTTAATCTTCAATTATTTAAGTCATCAACCGTGGAAATACCGAACAAACCAGAATGGCGTAGATCAATATAAATCTGCTTTTTATATTAGATACATATTCGAATGATATCACTGCCTTTACATAGTTAAAAATTTAGATGTAAATTATATTTACAGTTCAAATCTCTCGTCGCTTGTTTGAAATAGAAAGTGGATACAATCATTCGAATAGTTTGTGGTTGAGATTACATTACCCAGGAAGATGTGTCTTGTTACAGCAAACATTATTGTCTGCGAAACAGATCAAAGTCGAAGTATTTGTACCATTTCTCGTATTTTACTATTACACGATGATTTAGAGTTCAATTATTATTGCTATTTTAAGGATATTTTTAATCGTAATTACCATATTTGTGCACATTGTATTCTCATTACATTACTACTAGCGATATTTTAATTTTGAATTAGCTTGAAATATCAATTTTTTTTAAGTTATTTTATTTCTAACACTAAATATTTTAGCTTATGTTCTTAATGTAAAACACAATGAAGTAATGAATTTTTTGAAAAATGCTAACTCATTATTCTCAAATCCCAGAAAAGGATTTCATCTGTCTGAAGATTTTTATAAACTTTGAAAGATGTTTATTTATTTATAATAATTTGCAGTTATATTGAGCAAAAAAAAGTGATGAGAAAATAATTTCAAAATCTAGCTTATATCGTTGTATATCAAAAACTTCCTTTCAAATTCTACACGTAAGCATATATCAATAGTTTTATCTACATCAGAAGAATTCTAAGTTCAATCCACTTTCAGAAAGCCGTTTTAAGTAAATATTTGTCTTGACTGTTTTACTTTCTTAGACGAAATAAACTAAAAAATGCTATGATGTAAATATTTGCTCCATATTTCAAAGATTAGGCTATATCTGTTTAAAAAATATATTAAATTTGTAATTATAGATCCTGCATGTAATCACTAATCGATAGTACAAATAATCAATAATATAATCTATTTATAGGGGAGACCGGGGCAACTTCGGCATGCGGGGCAAGTTTGTCAAGCGCTTTTTTTTTAAAACAAATTAAAAGGAGACTTTGGTTATAGGTTAGGCAGTTGAGTTTTATTGGTGGCTTGTTGAGTGTAGTGTTTTTATTGTTCTCCAACAAGCGTAGTTGAATTATCAAGCAAATTTTCATTTTCGTTCAATTCCATATAATATTTTTTTTCCATTTATATTGAATTGGCAGGTTTTGTTATAATTCCATGATAACGAAAGTTACTTTTCCTGTTAGAAGGATGTAACTTCAACTTATTCACGTGGCCAGATCGTGGCTTGGCATTCTGTTCTCAGGGTTGTACTTAATGTTTCGAAATCATGACTAGCGGGGTAAGATCGGCAACATAAAGCCACATTAGAAGCAAAGGATAAAAATCAAACAGATGATAAATGAAAACATGTTTGCATTTGTTATTCATGTATATATGTCTTTGAACTTGCATTTCGTTGTAATAATATTAAATGGGTGTTGGATTTGTATTTCTTTGTTTTAATAGTGAATTCCAACTTATACATTGTTAATAACATAATTTTATATACGTGCCTATCTTGCCCCATTACTGTTGCCCCTATACCAGGGGCAACTTTAATAAAAATAATTAAAATAATTACAACTTTACAAAAAGAGAGAAGTTGCCGATCTTGCCCCTATACCCGGGGCAACTTCGTCAATTTCTCTCTTCTTGTAAAGTTGTAATTATTTTAATTATTTTTATTTCCAAACTGATTTTAACCAGTTCTATAGTAAGGTAACATTCCAATAGACAATATGCAAAGCTTTTTTTTCAGTTTACAGCAGTATTTATTACACAAAATTTAAGTAAAGCTTAACATGCCGATCTTGCCCCGGTCTCCCCTATATTTTGTTATTATTTTTACACATTTGGTATTTTTAACGAATGCTATTTGTGAATTATAGCGAATAAATAGTAAAATATTTTTGAACTATAAAAATTTTAAAAATACCCAAAATACAGTTTTATTCGTTTGGAATTTAAAATTGTTTAGTGTAATAACTATATTTACTTAGTTAATTAGTTTTAAAATGATTATCCAAAGTAATAGATTAGGTCCGGATAGTTGCTCACTGTTGATATCAGGCTACAGTTCGGATCCGATTGGAACATTCATAATATTTCATAGCATTTCGGCTTGGGTTCTTTCTCTGAATTATATAACAGTCGCTTTTTGTCCTTATTATTTAGTTTCAATTTTTTAAACGTCTATAATGGCTTATCGTTTTATTTTTCCCCCTCCTTCAGCGATAATCAATTCTATTATGGTGATGCTATTATATAATTTACAAGGCATACTCTATCGCATGAAAAAATTAAATCCAGCCACAGTTAAAATTATTATCTAGAATTGTTTATATGTTTCATTTTCAAATGTCAATAATTATAAACAGAAAGTGATAATTAAAGAATTAATTCAATATGTATAAGCATTTTAATTTTAGAAGTAAAATAAAATATTCCCTTTCAGTTTTAGCCATCCTGTTTGAATTAAGTTTAGCTTTATTAAAATTTTACTTATTCATGTATGGTTTTTACGTGATTTTACGTGATTCTGCGTTGCTATTTAGTGAACTAGAATTCTAGACGTTATGATATTATGTAATCACAAATAAAAATGTTTTTATTAACATTAAACATTTTTTGTTAAATACAAATAAATAATAATATATTTAAGGGATTCAGAATCCTTTTGCTATATTTATTATTTTTTATTAAATTTTTATTGTATTCTTTTATTAGACTATTATTGTTTAATTTCTTAATTTAATTAATTTATTGCATTTTATTGACAATCAATTCTAATTAAAGCTATATGAATTAATAATTAACGAAAGTCCACAATTATCAATTCATCAAAATGCGATTGATAATAGATCTTTTTTTTTTTTATTCCATCTCATGAATGCTTTTACATGATAATTAATGGAAATGATATTTTTATATTTTTATTTGCATTAAATGCACATAAAATGAATAGAAAACTATTTTTTATGTTTTCGTAATTATCATTACTGTATAAGATAATTATAGAAGTAACGAATCATAAACCTGCAATACATATACAATTGCACCTACACACACCTACACATTTATACACACACACACACATATATATATTTCAGGTTTAATTGCAATATTTATATACATAAATGTATATATAATATATAATAAATAATACCTATGTAATATATTTATTCATATATGTATATATATATACTTGCAAAAAATACACCGATTAAAAAATATTTGTTTTATGTGTATTGAAGAGTTATACTAATATTGTTTGTATGTGTAGAAGATATAGACCCAAGCTTAAAAACATTTAACTTATATGAAACTGATATAGCTACTTATAAGAGAAAAATATTTCATTAATGTTTATATTTATTATATATTTTAGATAACGATTTCATTTGCTATCTAAAGCATAAAAATCAGCATGTCCAAGATATTAAGAAGTAACGCCTCGAAGAAAATTGGTAGGCTTACGGATGAAAGTCGTTAATCCAAATGCAGTAATTTCTTCTTCATAACTTCTTTATTCGAGTTTATTATCCCTTTTGACTACTTAATTTATTTAGTGATTTATGGTTGTAAATCCGACACTTTTATTATGATTTTGTTCCGGATGGCCTTATTATATAGTCTTTCTTCTTTACTTCATTTGTCCCGATGTAATGATGTAATCTCGTGACAATATCTTACATTATAATTTCCCTACCATTTAAGAAAGAAAAGCTGTCCAATTTTCCTATAGGAAAATATATAATTTTCTATACGATTTTAAATTAAGTTCACCAAAAATGAATTTCACAAAATTTTTGAAAATAAAGTTTACTAATATTTTATTTTAATTACTCTTTCGTTTTCATTTAATTTTAGATTTCGGGTTTTTATTTAACATCTTTAAAATTTAGATTTTGAAGGAACCGTTTGGATTTATTATTTTAATTTAAAATCACTTCATATTGATAACAGTAGATTTAAATTCCTTCTAAGTGTTGCTAATAATGAAATTAGCTAGCATGTTAATCATGTAATATTTTGATGACAAAAATTATTATTAAAATTTAAATGAAAATGTGACTTAATATGCGAATTTCTAATATAAAATAAGTTTTAAATGCGGTATTTTTGTTCAATTTTCGGTCTATTCTTGTTTTCTAATTCTTTTATAATTTATTATTAAATTATTTCATATTATAATTAAAATTTTCATTTATGATTTAATTGATAATGCATCATTTTTTTGGCCACACATGAATGTATTTTTCCTTCAGAATTTATGTTCTTATTATTTCATAAAGACAAAAACGTTAACGAGTTAATAAAATGCATTTTTTCTCCTTGATCCTTGCATGGGTTTTTTAACTCACTAATTTATAATTTGTATTTAATGATTTTTTTTTATTGATGAGAAACTGTTTAAGAATAGAAATAAGATTTAATATTCATTTAAGCAATTTTCAAACATATTATGTATATGTTTTTAGTAAACGCATAAGAATTATTTTCATAAATATTAATATTTAGCAAATAATATTCCAATGTAGTGCATTCTGTTCTATTAAACTTGCATAACTGAATAGTTAACCGGGCTCCAATAATTATGGCATCCATGATCGATTACTCTCTCAACAATTGTTATCGCTAAGCAATCTTGTTCAAACAAGCTACGGTGGTTAGTTATGATATTAAATACACGAAATACTTCGGTAATGTTTTAATAGAAAACCATTTCATAGTAATGAATATTTTATTTTCAATATTGAAAATTTAGAGATGTTATTAAAATAATAATAATAATAATTTGTGTATTTTGTAAATATGTAATAAAAACTAAGTTTAATTAATACATGCTAATGGTTTTTTTTTACTGAGAGCATTTAAAACTTATTTATAAATTATGTTAGGAAGCGTGCATATTGGAAGAATAATTTTCTTTAAAAGTTATAAGGCGTTGTTAAATTATGGGTGATTTTTTAGTCCGACCCTCTCGGGAATAAAAAGTTTAGGAAGTCTCACCCAGATGGGTGTGTGCCGTTCTCTATCATCCTCCTACAGGACAATTCTCACACACTATTTTTTGATGAAATGAAAAATTAAAAAAGTGACTTGAACCGATAATTAAATAGATTGATTGGAAAACATATGCGCTCTTATATGGGTAAATTAGAGAAGATGAAAGATTGCGTGGATATGAGAATATCTTACAATAGCTTAATCAAAATTCCTTTAAAATTTTAAGAGAAAGCAAAATGAAAACTTCGTCCTTCAGTTGTCAGTGTAGTGTTGCAGTCATCGTTAATCTTTTTCATTTTTTTATTATTATTATTTTTTCGTTTAGTTAAGATTGCAGACTGGGTCACACCCAGAATTGCCCACGGAGTTCTTTGGGAACGCCGCAGTAAACATAATCTTGAATAGAGGAGTTATTCCCAAATTCTAATATCATATTTTCTTGGCAGGTGTGGGAGTCCAAACAATCCTATCATGATACCAGCGACGTCGACTTTAGGGCTTCGGCCGGTTTCATCTTTTCCAAAAACTTTTTGCTAATCTGACAACTCTCCAGCTGCTGAAATGGAGATATGTGTTGTCCTCTGTCTCTTTATTGTGTCATTATGTTCATCATGGGCAGAAGAGGTCGATGATTTTCGGCTAGTTACCTACGACGGTGAGTTATCTTTACATCTTAATAACGATTGCCGTTTCAAGGACATTAACTTAAAAAGTATTTTAATAATCAAGTGGTATATCAAGGTTTGTATATGATCACGTGTGCTAATAGAAATTACAGAGGAAAAGTGTGTTGATTCAAATCCAATATTTTTTTGACAGCATGAAAAAGTCACTATTATTGACGAAAATATAATTTGATTTGTCACTAAATAAGACAAATCAGATTACTTTTAAAAAAATATCCACTGTGAATTTCCGGTTACAATTAGAGCCAAATCTACTGTACATTTATAAGACTTATAGTTACTTAAATAATAATGATAAGTGAGAAATATTTTTATATCAAACACTATAACAAATTTGAAAAAGAAGCTGTAATTTTAATAGATCTTATTTCATTAGAAATTGCTAAGACCTGGCTATAAGGTTATCCATTAATATTGATATTTAATAAGGTAAGGATGCCGAATATGAGATACCATTTTTATTTTTGACTATAAAAAAATAACTATTACACTTGGAGCTTTACAAATTACAATTTTGAATAGGGAATTTAATATATTTAACAATATAATTGCTATTTAGTCCTAAGCATAATACATTTTTAGTTATATTAGATAAAATGAAAAAAGTCCGAAATCACGTCTTAGGTAAATGGTCTCCTATTATGAGATACTAGGGGTACCCCAGATTCTGGACAGTCTTGACCCGTCCAGATTCGATCCCGGGTCCCCCAGAGCGGTAGGCTGTCACCGTGACCTCTTGGCACTCCGGCCTTTTCTGGGGTATCCTTAAGAACACCGAATTGTTTTGATGCCTTTAAGTAACCTATTTGATTGCTCCGTACTGCATCCACGGCTCGTATCATGGCACTGTGGTGCCAGATTTTCCTTTTAATTGGGGCCATCTAAAATATATAAAAAAAGAACTTAAACTAATACGTATACTTTCATCTCATATATGAAATGAGATATCTCATATTAGGAACCCTCATGTGTCTCATATTGGGAACAAATTCAAATTTTACAAAACGGCTGCCTACTTTTTTTGCTGACAAAGAAAACAATAGTACTGCACCAATATCGTGAAATTGACCGTATAATTGATACAATGAATGTAAATTAAAAGAATTTAGCGTAATAATAACGTTGTTACATACCTCGTAAACATTTAATGTAAAAAAATTTGTTTTGTGCTTTTGTGAAAATCTGCACACCCACGATCTAACAGCACCTCTGGCCAGCGTGCACTGACACACGTTTGGAGCTATTGCCAAGACGCTTCGGAAAACACTAGAGCCAAATAATTGCCGTTAATAGTTTGGCCAAAACCTTGGTATCTCATATTTGGCGCCTATCTCATAATAGTCATCTTTATCTTATGTAATTAATTATTCCTCATATAATTTTCTTATCCCATGTAAATATTTAAAGTAGTAAATAGGTCATATATAGCTCTTATACCACATTTTATATAAATACGTCACATTTACTAGATTTATAACTTCAATTTTTGATACAAGATAGACACAAGATACATAAGGAGGTTTGTAATATTTCACAAAGATAAAAGATTTGATTCAGATAACTTTCACAGTAATGGGCCTACGCTGATGTTTTTACGTGTAAAAATAGAACCAGAACATCGTTGTAGACTTAAGTGTTGTGTTAACAGTACGTATGTGGATCTGGAATTTCTGCTTAAACAATATTATCAATATCATCTGAGTTGAGGATTTTATCATCTTTTAAAATCAATAACATATTGGCATAAGGCCAACCATGTTTTGAAATTCTGCTGCCGTTATTATAGTTATACTAATTCCCGAAATACTGTAGGCCTATGTTTTTTTCAACAGATAATTTATAATTTCCGGAAGCATCATACGGAATTTCAAGTAAAATTTGCAAATATTCTAATAACAAAAATGTATTTTACATCGAAACATAATATAATTTAATTTAAAAAAACTATTAAAAATGTAGGCCACTATCCTATGCTTTGAACGTCTTTTGATATCCAAAATACCTTTTCATTTATTAATGATTATGTAATAATAATCGCCATTACAGAAATATCAAAATAGCCAACGGATATTTGACACTTTATTATAAATTTTTATTCTTTAATCGAGTTGTGGTTCGTTATATTTCGGTCCGAAGCAATCAAGATTTCCGTTTCATAAAGAGAATACGATTTATGACATAAACATGCCACGTGATTCCAGCTTTAGCGAATGTTAGTTAACAAGACTCATATGCAAACCCGCGAATTTTTCCGAAATTTGAATAAGAACAGACGAATCTATGCAGAATTTGGAAACGGTTTGAGAAAATTGTGATTGTTTATGGAAATAAGAGCTAGAAATAAGCGAATGCCATATACAAACAGCCATCGATGATTGTTAATATATAGATAAAAATTAATCAATATTTTCTCAATATTTGAAAATTAACTGTAAACGAAAATAATTTTTTTTTGTTTTCAATGCAATATTTAATCAATAACAATATCTAGGTATCACCAGGTGATATGCTCACGTGTCTCGTGACTTGAAACCTCCTTTTATTCTTTGATCACCATCAGGAAGTACAAGTTGATTATCACGATCCTCACGAAAGACACGAATTTCTCAAATACGTCGTTTTGAAAATGTGTTTGATTATTTCAGTTTGAAATAATTTATAAATAACTCCAGATCTTTGAGATAAATTTATCATAATTTAATTCATAAGTAAATTACCTTTCTCTACGTTCCCTGGATCTTGAATATTTTTAATTTTTTGAGATGATTGCATTAAATATATAAGAGGGCTTTTTCCAGATTACACGGTAATAATTATTAACACATATATATTCCTATGAAAAAAAAAAAGGAAAAGTCATCTAAATGTTTTTGCTAAAACTTTTCATAAAAATAAAAATAAAAAAGCGCTAAAATAGATTTATAACATTCATTTTTAAGATAATGTGAATCTGTTGAAAGAAATCAAACAAGGCAGTATTTTACTTTATTTTTTGATTTTAGCAAAATATAATTTTGCATCATTATATTACTAAATTGATAAAATACACTTTTGAATATTTATTAAATGAAAACAATGCATATACGAGGAAACGTGTATGATTAATATAGGAAAATTAAATAAAAAATAATTAAAACTCGTTATCTAACATTAATTTTTTAAATTTGAGTTTAAAAGTGTTTTAGCCGGAAACAAATTGCAATTCTCACTAATCTCAATATCACTATTATACTATTACAGTTTTGTCACAACTGTGGTACGATTTTCTTTGCATTACATATGATCTCGTGAACATTTTAAATAATGAAGATTGAGTGTGACTAAAATATCACATGGAGTCACGCAACCAGCAGTTTTAAGAATGCCAAAAGGAATAATCCAAGCGCATAATAATGTTCTTTCTTGACAGCTCCAGCATCGAGGCGGATATATTTCTGTCTCAGCTTGGATCCGAGACGAAAAATTATCGAAGAAAAAGGTGTAGCCGGTGGTTGTAGATAAGGGGTGGGCTATCTCCTGGATAGTTGAAGTTCTGACTATAAAAATACCTTGCCCCCGGCAACTGTCAAGATAACTGTGTCGGTTGTCTGTCATGGCGCCGCAATGCTCGCTCGACATCGTCCGTTCCTACTGGTTACAAATAATATACAAGACTGCAGAGTTTTTAATTTATGCAGTGCTAATCGTTATTGCTGATTAAAATATTTAACAAGGAAGTTTTTAAGTTATATTCAACTCAATTTGAATTATTTTATATTTTTTATTGCATTTTTTTAGAGGTTAAAGTATGTTTTTAATCATATAAGCGGTTTAATTTCACAAATATTAAATTTATAAAAATTAGATTTTCAGCGTATTTCCACAGAAATACAATTTTTTTAAAATGAATCTAAATATGGCTTTAGTATTTACAACTTTAAAGATGAATAGTGTTTGTAGAACATTTTAAATTGTGAAAAATTTGCTTATTTTAAATATACTTAATTCGAAATTCTTGCATACAATTTTTAAACACAGTAGAAAATAAAATATCATTTTCATAAGATAACCATTTAAAAAACCAGAAAATGCTTTTTAAAAATGTTTCTTCATTTTTTGAAGAAGTAACCAAAACAATAATAAAATGTTAAATATGCCCTATTTTGAAAGGACAAAAAGAGAAAGATTAATTATGTGCCAAGTTTCAAAAAGAAATTAACTATGCTATTTAGGGTGTGTGATACATGGTAGGTGTCATAACCTATCTGCATGATATCTTAGTTTTTGTATTTGTATACAAATGGCTTAAGAATTCATTTATACGCTGTATTTCACATAGGAAGATTGACAATAGATTACCTGTGTAGAAAGTCTTTAAAGTTAAAATTAATATTATTTTTATGTTTACCGAACGCATTCATCTTTATTTACTTTAAGCATTAAGTTTTAAGTTAGACTTAATAATATAATCTTTTTTTTCAAATAAATTTACATATCAAAGTACAGATTATAAATGCTATCATTAGTAATATCGTAACCAGATCCGAAAGTAGGGGTCCAAGTTAAAATTTAATATGAATCGCTATGCATTTTAATAAATTTTTACTTTTAATATCTAATAATTAACGAAAGTCCACAATTATCAATTCATCAAAATGCGATTGATAATAGATCTTTTTTTTTTTTATTCCATCTCATGAATGCTTTTANTGCCGATCTTGCCCCGGTCTCCCCTATATTTTGTTATTATTTTTACACATTTGGTATTTTTAACGAATGCTATTTGTGAATTATAGCGAATAAATAGTAAAATATTTTTGAACTATAAAAATTTTAAAAATACCCAAAATACAGTTTTATTCGTTTGGAATTTAAAATTGTTTAGTGTAATAACTATATTTACTTAGTTAATTAGTTTTAAAATGATTATCCAAAGTAATAGATTAGGTCCGGATAGTTGCTCACTGTTGATATCAGGCTACAGTTCGGATCCGATTGGAACATTCATAATATTTCATAGCATTTCGGCTTGGGTTCTTTCTCTGAATTATATAACAGTCGCTTTTTGTCCTTATTATTTAGTTTCAATTTTTTAAACGTCTATAATGGCTTATCGTTTTATTTTTCCCCCTCCTTCAGCGATAATCAATTCTATTATGGTGATGCTATTATATAATTTACAAGGCATACTCTATCGCATGAAAAAATTAAATCCAGCCACAGTTAAAATTATTATCTAGAATTGTTTATATGTTTCATTTTCAAATGTCAATAATTATAAACAGAAAGTGATAATTAAAGAATTAATTCAATATGTATAAGCATTTTAATTTTAGAAGTAAAATAAAATATTCCCTTTCAGTTTTAGCCATCCTGTTTGAATTAAGTTTAGCTTTATTAAAATTTTACTTATTCATGTATGGTTTTTACGTGATTTTACGTGATTCTGCGTTGCTATTTAGTGAACTAGAATTCTAGACGTTATGATATTATGTAATCACAAATAAAAATGTTTTTATTAACATTAAACATTTTTTGTTAAATACAAATAAATAATAATATATTTAAGGGATTCAGAATCCTTTTGCTATATTTATTATTTTTTATTAAATTTTTATTGTATTCTTTTATTAGACTATTATTGTTTAATTTCTTAATTTAATTAATTTATTGCATTTTATTGACAATCAATTCTAATTAAAGCTATATGAATTAATAATTAACGAAAGTCCACAATTATCAATTCATCAAAATGCGATTGATAATAGATCTTTTTTTTTTTTTTATTCCATCTCATGAATGCTTTTACATGATAATTAATGGAAATGATATTTTTATATTTTTATTTGCATTAAATGCACATAAAATGAATAGAAAACTATTTTTTATGTTTTCGTAATTATCATTACTGTATAAGATAATTATAGAAGTAACGAATCATAAACCTGCAATACATATACAATTGCACCTACACACACCTACACATTTATACACACACACACACATATATATATTTCAGGTTTAATTGCAATATTTATATACATAAATGTATATATAATATATAATAAATAATACCTATGTAATATATTTATTCATATATGTATATATATATACTTGCAAAAAATACACCGATTAAAAAATATTTGTTTTATGTGTATTGAAGAGTTATACTAATATTGTTTGTATGTGTAGAAGATATAGACCCAAGCTTAAAAACATTTAACTTATATGAAACTGATATAGCTACTTATAAGAGAAAAATATTTCATTAATGTTTATATTTATTATATATTTTAGATAACGATTTCATTTGCTATCTAAAGCATAAAAATCAGCATGTCCAAGATATTAAGAAGTAACGCCTCGAAGAAAATTGGTAGGCTTACGGATGAAAGTCGTTAATCCAAATGCAGTAATTTCTTCTTCATAACTTCTTTATTCGAGTTTATTATCCCTTTTGACTACTTAATTTATTTAGTGATTTATGGTTGTAAATCCGACACTTTTATTATGATTTTGTTCCGGATGGCCTTATTATATAGTCTTTCTTCTTTACTTCATTTGTCCCGATGTAATGATGTAATCTCGTGACAATATCTTACATTATAATTTCCCTACCATTTAAGAAAGAAAAGCTGTCCAATTTTCCTATAGGAAAATATATAATTTTCTATACGATTTTAAATTAAGTTCACCAAAAATGAATTTCACAAAATTTTTGAAAATAAAGTTTACTAATATTTTATTTTAATTACTCTTTCGTTTTCATTTAATTTTAGATTTCGGGTTTTTATTTAACATCTTTAAAATTTAGATTTTGAAGGAACCGTTTGGATTTATTATTTTAATTTAAAATCACTTCATATTGATAACAGTAGATTTAAATTCCTTCTAAGTGTTGCTAATAATGAAATTAGCTAGCATGTTAATCATGTAATATTTTGATGACAAAAATTATTATTAAAATTTAAATGAAAATGTGACTTAATATGCGAATTTCTAATATAAAATAAGTTTTAAATGCGGTATTTTTGTTCAATTTTCGGTCTATTCTTGTTTTCTAATTCTTTTATAATTTATTATTAAATTATTTCATATTATAATTAAAATTTTCATTTATGATTTAATTGATAATGCATCATTTTTTTGGCCACACATGAATGTATTTTTCCTTCAGAATTTATGTTCTTATTATTTCATAAAGACAAAAACGTTAACGAGTTAATAAAATGCATTTTTTCTCCTTGATCCTTGCATGGGTTTTTTAACTCACTAATTTATAATTTGTATTTAATGATTTTTTTTTATTGATGAGAAACTGTTTAAGAATAGAAATAAGATTTAATATTCATTTAAGCAATTTTCAAACATATTATGTATATGTTTTTAGTAAACGCATAAGAATTATTTTCATAAATATTAATATTTAGCAAATAATATTCCAATGTAGTGCATTCTGTTCTATTAAACTTGCATAACTGAATAGTTAACCGGGCTCCAATAATTATGGCATCCATGATCGATTACTCTCTCAACAATTGTTATCGCTAAGCAATCTTGTTCAAACAAGCTACGGTGGTTAGTTATGATATTAAATACACGAAATACTTCGGTAATGTTTTAATAGAAAACCATTTCATAGTAATGAATATTTTATTTTCAATATTGAAAATTTAGAGATGTTATTAAAATAATAATAATAATAATTTGTGTATTTTGTAAATATGTAATAAAAACTAAGTTTAATTAATACATGCTAATGGTTTTTTTTTACTGAGAGCATTTAAAACTTATTTATAAATTATGTTAGGAAGCGTGCATATTGGAAGAATAATTTTCTTTAAAAGTTATAAGGCGTTGTTAAATTATGGGTGATTTTTTAGTCCGACCCTCTCGGGAATAAAAAGTTTAGGAAGTCTCACCCAGATGGGTGTGTGCCGTTCTCTATCATCCTCCTACAGGACAATTCTCACACACTATTTTTTGATGAAATGAAAAATTAAAAAAGTGACTTGAACCGATAATTAAATAGATTGATTGGAAAACATATGCGCTCTTATATGGGTCAATTAGAGAAGATGAAAGATTGCGTGGATATGAGAATATCTTACAATAGCTTAATCAAAATTCCTTTAAAATTTTAAGAGAAAGCAAAATGAAAACTTCGTCCTTCAGTTGTCAGTGTAGTGTTGCAGTCATCGTTAATCTTTTTCATTTTTTTATTATTATTATTTTTTCGTTTAGTTAAGATTGCAGACTGGGTCACACCCAGAATTGCCCACGGAGTTCTTTGGGAACGCCGCAGTAAACATAATCTTGAATAGAGGAGTTATTCCCAAATTCTAATATCATATTTTCTTGGCAGGTGTGGGAGTCCAAACAATCCTATCATGATACCAGCGACGTCGACTTTAGGGCTTCGGCCGGTTTCATCTTTTCCAAAAACTTTTTGCTAATCTGACAACTCTCCAGCTGCTGAAATGGAGATATGTGTTGTCCTCTGTCTCTTTATTGTGTCATTATGTTCATCATGGGCAGAAGAGGTCGATGATTTTCGGCTAGTTACCTACGACGGTGAGTTATCTTTACATCTTAATAACGATTGCCGTTTCAAGGACATTAACTTAAAAAGTATTTTAATAATCAAGTGGTATATCAAGGTTTGTATATGATCACGTGTGCTAATAGAAATTACAGAGGAAAAGTGTGTTGATTCAAATCCAATATTTTTTTGACAGCATGAAAAAGTCACTATTATTGACGAAAATATAATTTGATTTGTCACTAAATAAGACAAATCAGATTACTTTTAAAAAAATATCCACTGTGAATTTCCGGTTACAATTAGAGCCAAATCTACTGTACATTTATAAGACTTATAGTTACTTAAATAATAATGATAAGTGAGAAATATTTTTATATCAAACACTATAACAAATTTGAAAAAGAAGCTGTAATTTTAATAGATCTTATTTCATTAGAAATTGCTAAGACCTGGCTATAAGGTTATCCATTAATATTGATATTTAATAAGGTAAGGATGCCGAATATGAGATACCATTTTTATTTTTGACTATAAAAAAATAACTATTACACTTGGAGCTTTACAAATTACAATTTTGAATAGGGAATTTAATATATTTAACAATATAATTGCTATTTAGTCCTAAGCATAATACATTTTTAGTTATATTAGATAAAATGAAAAAAGTCCGAAATCACGTCTTAGGTAAATGGTCTCCTATTATGAGATACTAGGGGTACCCCAGATTCTGGACAGTCTTGACCCGTCCAGATTCGATCCCGGGTCCCCCAGAGCGGTAGGCTGTCACCGTGACCTCTTGGCCATCCGGCCTTTTCTGGGGTATCCTTAGGAACACCGAATTGTTTTGATGCCTTTAAGTAACCTATTTGATTGCTCCGTACTGCATCCACGGCTCGTATCATGGCACTGTGGTGCCAGGTTTTCCTTTTAATTGGGGCCATCTAAAATATATAAAAAAAGAACTTAAACTAATACGTATACTTTCACCTCATATATGAAATGAGATATCTCATATTAGGAACCCTCATGTGTCTCATATTGGGAACACATTCAAATTTTACAAAACGGCTGCCTACTTTTTTTGCTGACAAAGAAAACAATAGTACTGCACTAATATCGTGAAATTGACCGTATAATTGATACAATGAATGTAAATTAAAAGAATTTAGCGTAATAATAACGTTGTTACATACCTCGTAAACATTTAATGTCAAAAAATTTGTTTTGTGCTTTTGTGAAAATCTGCACACCCACGATCTAACAGCACCTCTGGCCAGCGTGCACTGACACACGTTTGGAGCTATTGCCAAGACGCTTCGGAAAACACTAGAGCCAAATAATTGCCGTTAATAGTTTGGCCAAAACCTTGGTATCTCATATTTGGCGCCTATCTCATAATAGTCATCTTTATCTTATGTAATTAATTATTCCTCATATAATTTTCTTATCCCATGTAAATATTTAAAGTAGTAAATAGGTCATATATAGCTCTTATACCACATTTTATATAAATACGTCACATTTACTAGATTTATAACTTCAATTTTTGATACAAGATAGACACAAGATACATAAGGAGGTTTGTAATATTTCACAAAGATAAAAGATTTGATTCAGATAACTTTCACAGTAATGGGCCTACGCTGATGTTTTTACGTGTAAAAATAGAACCAGAACATCGTTGTAGACTTAAGTGTTGTGTTAACAGTACGTATGTGGATCTGGAATTTCTGCTTAAACAATATTATCAATATCATCTGAGTTGAGGATTTTATCATCTTTTAAAATCAATAACATATTGGCATAAGGCCAACCATGTTTTGAAATTCTGCTGCCGTTATTATAGTTATACTAATTCCCGAAATACTGTAGGCCTATGTTTTTTTCAACAGATAATTTATAATTTCCGGAAGCATCATACGGAATTTCAAGTAAAATTTGCAAATATTCTAATAACAAAAATGTATTTTACATCGAAACATAATATAATTTAATTTAAAAAAACTATTAAAAATGTAGGCCACTATCCTATGCTTTGAACGTCTTTTGATATCCAAAATACCTTTTCATTTATTAATGATTATGTAATAATAATCGCCATTACAGAAATATCAAAATAGCCAACGGATATTTGACACTTTATTATAAATTTTTATTCTTTAATCGAGTTGTGGTTCGTTATATTTCGGTCCGAAGCAATCAAGATTTCCGTTTCATAAAGAGAATACGATTTATGACATAAACATGCCACGTGATTTCAGCTTTAGCGAATGTTAGTTAACAAGACTCATATGCAAACCCGCGAATTTTTCCGAAATTTGAATAAGAACAGACGAATCTATGCAGAATTTGGAAACGGTTTGAGAAAATTGTGATTGTTTATGGAAATAAGAGCTAGAAATAAGCGAATGCCATATACAAACAGCCATCGATGATTGTTAATATATAGATAAAAATTAATCAATATTTTCTCAATATTTGAAAATTAACTGTAAACGAAAATAATTTTTTTTTGTTTTCAATGCAATATTTAATCAATAACAATATCTAGGTATCACCAGGTGATATGCTCACGTGTCTCGTGACTTGAAACCTCCTTTTATTCTTTGATCACCATCAGGAAGTACAAGTTGATTATCACGATCCTCACGAAAGACACGAATTTCTCAAATACGTCGTTTTGAAAATGTGTTTGATTATTTCAGTTTGAAATAATTTATAAATAACTCCAGATCTTTGAGATAAATTTATCATAATTTAATTCATAAGTAAATTACCTTTCTCTACGTTCCCTGGATCTTGAATATTTTTAATTTTTTGAGATGATTGCATTAAATATATAAGAGGGCTTTTTCCAGATTACACGGTAATAATTATTAACACATATATATTCCTATGAAAAAAAAAAAAGGAAAAGTCATCTAAATGTTTTTGCTAAAACTTTTCATAAAAATAAAAATAAAAAAGCGCTAAAATAGATTTATAACATTCATTTTTAAGATAATGTGAATCTGTTGAAAGAAATCAAACAAGGCAGTATTTTACTTTATTTTTTGATTTTAGCAAAATATAATTTTGCATCATTATATTACTAAATTGATAAAATACACTTTTGAATATTTATTAAATGAAAACAATGCATATACGAGGAAACGTGTATGATTAATATAGGAAAATTAAATAAAAAATAATTAAAACTCGTTATCTAACATTAATTTTTTAAATTTGAGTTTAAAAGTGTTTTAGCCGGAAACAAATTGCAATTCTCACTAATCTCAATATCACTATTATACTATTACAGTTTTGTCACAACTGTGGTACGATTTTCTTTGCATTACATATGATCTCGTGAACATTTTAAATAATGAAGATTGAGTGTGACTAAAATATCACATGGAGTCACGCAACCAGCAGTTTTAAGAATGCCAAAAGGAATAATCCAAGCGCATAATAATGTTCTTTCTTGACAGCTCCAGCATCGAGGCGGATATATTTCTGTCTCAGCTTGGATCCGAGACGAAAAATTATCGAAGAAAAAGGTGTAGCCGGTGGTTGTAGATAAGGGGTGGGCTATCTCCTGGATAGTTGAAGTTCTGACTATAAAAATACCTTGCCCCCGGCAACTGTCAAGATAACTGTGTCGGTTGTCTGTCATGGCGCCGCAATGCTCGCTCGACATCGTCCGTTCCTACTGGTTACAAATAATATACAAGACTGCAGAGTTTTTAATTTATGCAGTGCTAATCGTTATTGCTGATTAAAATATTTAACAAGGAAGTTTTTAAGTTATATTCAACTCAATTTGAATTATTTTATATTTTTTATTGCATTTTTTTAGAGGTTAAAGTATGTTTTTAATCATATAAGCGGTTTAATTTCACAAATATTAAATTTATAAAAATTAGATTTTCAGCGTATTTCCACAGAAAAACTATTTTTTTAAAATGAATCTAAATATGCCTTTAGTATTTACAACTTTAAAGATGAATAGTGTTTGTAGAACATTTTAAATTGTGAAAAATTTGCTTATTTTAAATATACTTAATTCGAAATTCTTGCATACAATTTTTAAACACAGTAGAAAATAAAATATCATTTTCATAAGATAACCATTTAAAAAACCAGAAAATGCTTTTTAAAAATGTTTCTTCATTTTTTGAAGAAGTAACCAAAACAATAATAAAATGTTAAATATGCCCTATTTTGAAAGGACAAAAAGAGAAAGATTAATTATGTGCCAAGTTTCAAAAAGAAATTAACTATGCTATTTAGGGTGTGTGATACATGGTAGGTGTCATAACCTATCTGCATGATATCTTAGTTTTTGTATTTGTATACAAATGGCTTAAGAATTCATTTATACGCTGTATTTCACATAGGAAGATTGACAATAGATTACCTGTGTAGAAAGTCTTTAAAGTTAAAATTAATATTATTTTTATGTTTACCGAACGCATTCATCTTTATTTACTTTAAGCATTAAGTTTTAAGTTAGACTTAATAATATAATCTTTTTTTTCAAATAAATTTACATATCAAAGTACAGATTATAAATGCTATCATTAGTAATATCGTAACCAGATCCGAAAGTAGGGGTCCAAGTTAAAATTTAATATGAATCGCTATGCATTTTAATAAATTTTTACTTTTAATATCTATATAATAGATTATAACAAACAAATAAATTACTCGGTAGTTAATTTCACAATTAAATTAGTTTTCCTATACTTAGCATATTTATTAACTTTTTATTCCGAAGGGAGGTCTGACTCCCTGGGTTCTTCATGATTACGCCAATGATCATTATGATATATATAAACCTATATGCTAGTAACTATAATGAATTATTTTAATAAATAAGTTTTAATTTAATATAGTTTATTTATTAAAATTTCGCGTAATATATATATACAGTAATTTTCCGATATATATGTATATACTGTATAAATTAAATTACTGTATATATATATAATTCTAGAGAATGTATTATAGTTTTAAAAAACTAATGATTATTATTATTATGTTTATTATTAGATCTTCGTAACAGTATTGATAGGTTTACTCAATCTGAAGTTGGGTCATATACTGAGCTTCTTTTTGATGTTCCGCGTTATCAACTAATTGTAGGCGCCAGGTAAAAACATTAAATGTATTATAAACGTATAAAAATTAATTTTTTATAATATAAAAACTAATTTTTAAGTATATTTTCAGAGATTATTTATTCAGGCTAAGTTTAGAAGGATTACGAAAATTGGAAGAAGCACATTGGCCTGCTGCAGAATCAACAGTCACAACTTGTAAATTAAAAGGAAAAACAAAAGTATTATTATAAAGTATTTTATATAATTATAAATTATTGATTAGATTGTTCTAATTTCATTAATTAAATATTTAGGAGGAATGCCAGAACTTTATTCGTGTCCTATTATATTTCAATAATAAAATTTTCACTTGTGGGACTAATGCATTTTCACCAGAATGTACATGGAGAGATGTAAGTTAATTTTAATATATAATTCTAAATATTTAAATAATATAATAAAACTCCTATTTTAGCCTATATTTTTCAAAATATTAAGTGAAACAAGCCGAAAATCCAGAGAAATACAGAATTGAGCAAACAAAAAACTTTTCATGGAAATTACAATTTTTATTATTATTTTATGCAAGTTTTTTAAGAAATAAAAAGTAAACATTTATGAAAGATTTCCATTTCACATAAATCTTTAGGTATATGTATTTACAGTAAATCCATACCCAAGCCATTTTCTCATAATTTGTCTAAGATCTTTGTAATCAGGGATCTAAAGTTAATTTAATTATATTTTTTAATCATGTAACCATTTTCATTTGTAGAAATTTTATTGAAAAAGAAATAAACTGAAGAATTGAAGTTTACCCAAAATTTACTCCTTTATGAACAAAATAAAATCACATATACACTATGATTAATGCTTCTTGTCTTTGTTATAAATATTATAGAAAATGTTTACGAGAACTTTACTTTTATTTAAGGACTTGTTATACCAAAGAGAAGTGCTCATAAAAACTAGGGAACAACAATCATTATTCAGATGTTTAATGTAACACAAATCTGTTTTGTGTTACAATAAACATCTGAAGTTTTTATGAGCACTTCTCTTTGTTATAATACATCCTTACATAAATGTAAAGTTCTCGTAAATATTTTCTATAATATCACATATATATTGTTTATTTGATCTATAAATACAAATGATCTGTAAATAATGAACATTTATGATCTATAAATATAGTATTTTGTGTAATTAAGATTTCATAATAAAACAGCATATTATAGAAAATTATAACCAATTGTAAAATCAGTAACATCACATGTAGTAACTTGATGTTACTCATGATTTGACAATGAGTAAGACTTGATGGTATTTAAATTTTACTGGTTAATTATTAAAATTCATTATAAAGCACTATTGATTGTGATAAAAACTGTGTAATATAAGTACAATATATAAATAATTGGAAAGAGTTTTCTCCATTAAACTACATATTCAAAATATAATTGAGAGTTATAGATGAAATTTTAATATTATTTTTATTAGTTTTAATTCAGGTCAAAAAATAAAAAATTTAAAATCATGAAAAATATAAAATTAAAATTTCATTGTATATATAAAACTTAATTATAAACTTTAAATTATAAAACTTATAGACTTAATTCTAGATGTATTAGATTTAATTTTAGAAAAAATAAATTTTTTATATTTTAAGTAAATTTAAAATTGAAAATTAAATATAATATTTTTATTTCAATGTAGATTACAGCTATTAATTCAGTAACTCAATGGGTAACAGGAATTGGAAAATGTCCCTACAGCCCAAATTATAACAGTACAGCTCTAATGACATCTCAGGGTAGTTATTACATTGCATCACCATTAGATTTTTCAGCACAAGATTATGCAATATATAGAATAATGGGCAAAGGACCCTATCTACGAACTGTGCAATATGATCCAAAATGGTTAAATAGTAAGTGCTTATGTTTTATATATATTTAAGTAGATTATCTATATATTAGTATTAATATTAGTAAATTTTTAAATTTAAATGATTTATATCTGCAAATAAATATTAATTAAAATGTTTACAGGTTATTAAAAAATAATGAAGTAACTCAATGTTGGTCAACCATAAATTTAGAACCTAAGGGTTTTTCAGTAATTGTTTGATAACTTTCTTTTAAAGATATAAATCATATCCTATGGATGCTTCAAAGTTAATCAAATTATTAATAGCTTTGACACATCGTCAATATTATTCAAGGACGTAATTTATTACATTCATACAGAAAATTTATACTAAATTTTCATATTTATTGTCAGTTAAAAGATATGTACTTCATACAGTACCAACAGATTGCTTTTCTTTTGGCATTTCATTTGAAATATGGATGAGAACTAAGTACTCCTAATGAAGACACTTTAAAGCAGGGGTCGCCAAACTTTTTTGATCGTCAACCCCCTACAACTTTTTGAAACCTCATATCAACCCCCATCAAAAAGTTTGTGTTACAACGAAACAAAAGCTGTTACTATTTTAATATATATCTTTTAATTTTACATTATTACATTTATTCTTCATATGTTAATAATAATTTTTGTAACTGACAATCCATGAGACGGATAAGCTTGATAATCCTTATCAAGATCAGCAATATTCGGTTCAAAATTTGTAAGTTTTAGTCTTTTCATTGACCTCCAATAATGTTATATCGACCCCTGTGGGTCAATATAGACTACTTTGGCAACCCCTGCTTTAATTAAAGGCTTTTACATAAAATTACTTAAAAGATTTTTGAGAAACAATGATCAATATATTAAACTTCATATTGTGATAACAAAAAATAAGGAAAATGAATTTACTTTTATAATATCTAAAGAAGTAGTTTCCAAAATTTTAAAGAAAGTTTGATATAAATTTCTGATTTTGATTCATGAAAACTAAAACCTCACAGTTCAATTAATCTGATAAGTATTAAAATGAGCCATCAAACTTTGAGTATTATATGCTCTTCACATAATCAAGTTTGTTTTTCCAATCCAAAAAAAAAAAAAAAAATATATATATATATATATATGTGTGTGTGTAGTAAACAACAACTGGACATATTCATATTATTTATCTCATTATTTAATTAGTTATTAGCCTTAATATAGGTGATAGATAATCCAGCAGATAGTAAAAGAGAGAAAGATAGAGAAAGAGAATTCTGGAGAATTTTTAGAAACAGGAAGAAGGAAGAGATAGAAAAGCTTTAAAAATTTTTTTTTTGATCTGATGGCTCTACTTGTCAATATACTTGTCAAACTGAAACAAGAATGTTCATAATTTTTTCTAGAAATGTATAACTGATTATTTTCAATAGAACTAGAAATTATATTGCAAGTATATTTCAACCACATCATTAATTAATTCATGCAAAAACTATTGTTTTCATACTTGTTTCTTATTTTAATTGAGTTTAAATTTATAAAAAAATGCTACATTTTTTTAACCATGCTCTCTAAGTATTGTGTAATAGTTTGACTTGATAATGTGAATAATTCATTTTTTGTTTATTTTAGAGCAGCTCAAGCTTTTATGATCCTCATGGATCATAAAAGGTTGAGCTTATATTTGGTAAAACTTTACATGATTCATTTACATATATGTGTAAGTGAATCATTAAATGAAATTTATATTTATATACTTTAATATAATTTTATATATATACAGTAAATAGATTTGCCTGAGAAATAGAATATAGGTAATATAATTTAATATATATTAATACAGTACTGAAGAATATGCAACTTTATTTTTAAATAATATAGGAGTCAGTAATATTTATAAAATTATCTAAAAGTCATTAATTAAAAATCAATTCTTAATTATAACTATTTTATTACAGAACCAAATTTTGTAGCATCTTTTGAAATAGGAAACTTCACATACTTTTTCTTTAGAGAACCAGCAGTAGAATTTATTAACTGTGGAAAGGTAATAAATATATGAAAAATTTATTTGATTATTGATATTTTAAATTTTATTTTTGAATTTGAGATAGTAACATTAATATCTAATCTTAAATTCAGAAATAAAATATAATAATAAATAATAGATAGCAGTGGTGCTTGCAGACTACAAAAAAGAGCATTGTACATATATTGTATAAAATATACAGTATATATACTTCATATATATACACACTGTATATTTTAATGTATTATATATATAATACTACAACTACAGTATATATATATATAGCATGTTTAAATTGCATTATTTTAAAATATCAAGCCGCACTTATTATGCTGTTTCTCATGCAGTTGCTGTAAATATAACCCACCATTTTCTCTGTCATGTTTTGATTGGAAGTAAAAAATTTATTTTTTACTTATTTTGTAAGGGTATATTTCAGGAGAGAACTTAACTAGTATGCAAACATTATCTTCTTAGATCTACTCTCACATTTTTTGATGATTATTTATGTTAGGCTTGAATTTAAATTGAGCAAGATGTTCTGGAATATAACCCTGAAGTAAATTAAGAAATACTATAATATAGTAATGAATGTCTTATGATGATAAATAAAAATTTTGCAGGATCTCTTAATTTCTATTTCATTACATTCTTTACTATTATATATTAATTTGATATTTTTATATTATTTTTAGTGTATTAAAAATAGAAAATTCAGTGACTAGAAATCATTCAAAGAAAGTTTGGCATTACTTCAGATAATATTTTATAAGGACATTCAATCTTTTAGATATGTAGACAAATAGGCTATATGCTATATGCCTAGAAAGCTAAAGTTATTTGCTTATTATGTGTATTATATTTGTTCTTGCAGATTTTCCATTTCCTTATTACACTTAAATTTTCTTCACAAGATGATCTTATTCATCAGTTCAAACAGATAACAACTAAACTATTGTATTTGATTAAGCTATATATATATTTTAAAGGATATTTTTAAATGATTAGAATATTAGAGAGTGATTAATATGTGGAAAATTATACAACAAGACAACTTCTTATTATTATGAATTTTTCTGTAAACTTAAAAAAAATGTCAGCATTCAGCAAACTTGAAACATGCTTCAATTTCAAATCAAAATGATAATAAACATATTAATGATTTATATATTTTTTTTATTAAAAAATATACTTTAAATGAACTTGTTATAATTAATGTGTATTATATTTGTTCTTGCAGATTATTTATTCTAGAATTGCACGAATTTGTACAAATGATCAAGGCGGTCAGTATATGTTAAAAGATAAATGGACTACATTTCTTAAAGCACAACTTAACTGTTCTATACCTGGCAATTATCCATTTTATTATAATGAAATTCAAAGTGTTTACTATTTAGAAAGAGAACAAATGATATATGCTACATTTAATACACCAGAGTAAGTAGGAATAAATTAATTTATAAAAAATTATATTAATGTTTCAAATTTAACTTAATATTATAACTATTTAACTATAAGAGATAAATATAATTAATATTTTTATAAAAATACATCAATAGATTCATTAGTTTTTTCTATCAAAATTAATAAAATAATTTGATTTACTAAACACAACAACTCTGTGAAGTAAGTTAGTCATAATAATTTATTTCTTCATTGTAAGAAAGAAACAGTAACAAAAATATCTATTAATTATTAATTATTTTTAAAAATTCCTGTTAATAAATTATATATTTCAATCATACATTATATTAGATGAAGCAATTATAAAATCTTATGAATTATAAATGTTTTGAATTATTTTACAAAAAAATAAACTGAATACAGTAATATAGGGTATGTTTGTAAAGTCGAACTAGTTAAACAAGAATGACATCATCGTTATTCTTATTTTGTTAAGACTTTTTGAACGATTCATTTATAACTAAATGGCTGTTTTTAAAATCGAAGATATGAATGAAGTAAATTAAGAAATACTGCAGCCTTATTTGAAATATTTTTCTTGCTTCGGGTGGATAGTTATTTCTATCATTTCACCTTTTAATTCATAGTTTAAACACTTGAGTAGATTTAGTAACATTGATATTGTTGGCGCCATTTCTTAACAAACTGAACTAACTCTTTACTTTGTGAACTTTGTTAGAGTTTCATTCAAAATATCATCACTGCAGAGCATGTGCACTGAGCAAGACTACTACTTTTAAAACGATTCATTACTAATGCGTTTAACTCGTTTGACTTTACAAACATACCCATACTGTCATATAAATATATTTTAAACATTATTTTAAGTTGTTTCTTTAACAATTACAGAATTTAAGTTGTAAATTTACAATTGTTTTTTTAAAAATATTTTTTAAGTTATAATATATACAATAATTTCTTAAGAGTACAGTTTTTTAATTAAAGGAAAAGTAATAAAAACTTGATTATTGGTTGATCCTAAAATTAATTTAGGTAATTTATTATGCTGCTTTTTGTTTATGTACTTAAACAAATTTATTATGCTGCTTTTTGTTTATCATTTCATAAAATGTAAATATTTAACTAATTAAATTTCTGAAACTAGTTTGTAAATATCTGAAAATTACAGAGAAGTTTTAAACAAATCATTGTTAAGAAAATGTGCAAAATCAAAAAATTTGTTAAATTACAGAATACAGATGCTTTTATATTTAAAGCTTTTTCAAGTTATATTCCACAATAACAAAAACAAAAAAAGGATTATATCTTTATTTGTAGTAAGCAAAAGTTTAACATTTTCAACTTGTTATTTACTCATGTCTTTATTCCTTTGATAAGTCTTTATTTGAAAGAACTTATGCTCCATTCTAGGTCTAAAATGTTCCTCTTATTCAATATAATGGCATAATTAATTATAGAACTATTACTAATCATATGTTGTTGTTAACACATTAAAAGGAGCACAAAACATATTTTTATAATGGATAGTGGGCTAGAAAACTATTGAAGATACAGTAGAAACTATGATTGTATGAGGTAATGTGGACTGATACATGGGCAGCCACAGAAAATTTTCCAGGGGGCAGGCAAAACTTGAAGAAAAATATTTAATAAATTTTATATAATTAATTTTTTTCACAAGTAGAGAATAGAATGCAGTATTGAATCAATGCATTTAGTGGTCAAGAGTGTAAGATTACATATCTCAATCAGTTTTATGATTATAATTTGTGGATTTTTTACTTAATCTCAGAGAAGGGCAAGTGCCCTGTTTGCCCCTCTCTGCAAATGCCCATGTTCAGATAACTGAAAACTCAGATAAAACAGACAATCACAGCCATTTCAGGTTAAAAATTATGAATATAAAAGATTTATATAGTATATCACCTTTAACCCTCTTTTTTTATACCTTAGTGAATTTATTCATATATAAGAACAATTTTTACATCATTTATTATACAGCTAATACAGGTATACCTCGCCTTACGTCTGTAATTGGTTCCAGGAGAACGACTTAAGTTGAAAAACGACGTAAGTCGAATTTACTTGTTTCCGAATCTACTTGTCACTAGGCTAAACCATAAATTACCAATTCTGGTTTTATTTATTAATGCATCTTTAATAATATATGGTTAATAAGGATCTATTTTAAGCTTACGAACAAATAAATTTTAGTTTTTAATATAGTACAGAAAAACATAATTTAAATTTACGAATGCATGTACTGAAAATACAGTACATACTTGTAAATGTACATATTTTAATATGATTTTATGTGCTTTAAACATTTTTATAGTGATATTACGACTACAATATTTGTGGCGGACAGACGTAAAGTCAAATAAAATGACTTAAACTTGACTTTTATTTTTCCATATACTTTTTTGACAAACGACGTATAATCGGGAACGACGTAACTCGAGGTATACCTGTATATACAATAAGAATAAAAATGTGTATTATTGTAGTTATTTTAATACGAAAGGTTTGTTTCATGTTGAAGTTAGATAATAAAATGTAACAGAAACAAATCATTTTGTAATATGTGTTATCATTTTAAACTTTTTTTTTTATGTTTTCTTTTTTGTGTTTTCATTTTAAACTTTCTAATTACCATAATCTTTAAAACAGAATGATTGACTTTTGGACAGTTATTTTTTGAATACAGTACACAAAAAATACTTCTAATTAGTAAGCCCTTACATTGTTAATTTTGTAAGACAATAAGTGATTGAGTTTGTTTTTAATTAAATTCTTTACACTTTGATCATAAAACATATAAACAAAAAAATATAAATTGCATATTATGAAAATTTTTCTTAAAATTAATTAAACTGTATTTTACAGTAATAGCATATATGGATCTGCAGTTTGTTCTTTCAACATGTCATCTATTCATAATTCTTTCAATGGACCTTTTAAACATCAAACAAATCCTAAATCAACATGGGAGAAACATCCAAATTCTCATAAACATTTTCAGGTAATATTTAAAATAAGACAAAATTTAATGTTTAATATAATTTATATACTCTAAACGTGATCTGTATGATATTACATTTCATATAGTTTTGACTTTACATAGTCAAACAAATGCAAGTGTATTTCATTTACATGATAAAAAATTTGATTTTGCAAATATGAAATTATTTTTAGCATTATACATTAAATAACATACTTATTAATAATAATGACATCTAAATGCATTTTTGAATAAGCTTACAATTTATTTTTTCCAATAATTATAATGATAATGACTTGCTTATTAATTTTGTTAGTGACGATTTAATTTATGTTTAACTAGTTTTAACTACTACTATTGAGAAAATATTCTGGTTTATTGATGCTAAAGTAGCTTTATATTCTTAATGTTACTGTTGTTTTAGTTGTGATAGTTGTTAATGCTTCAGCTTTAATTTACTAATCATTAATAACATTTTTACTAATACTTGTTATTTATGGTTCAGATTTTATTCAAATTTAGAAATTTATTATAATATTTTTTCAATCTGAATTTAATGAATGATAGAAAATTAAAATTTCATAAATGTAATTACTAACCTAAATATATCTAAATTCAGTTTCATTTCTTTTAATTTTATTATTATATTATAAATAGTTTATCTTAAATAAAGCCAATATATTTATCTTTAGTATCAGTCTCTCTATATTATATTATTATTAATTAAAGTGTTGTTATCTCTGTGGCATACCCAGAGGGGAGCCAAGAGGTCTGGAACCCTCCAAAAGAAGAGAGGAAAACCTGAAAATTTTCCTAATTAAATTTCATTTTTATAATGTGTTGTGTTGTCTATTTCTATATTACTTACAAATTAGTAGTCACTTAAGGTGGGAATTTTATTGAATTTACATCAAAATATTTTTTATCTGTCCAACTAGGCTTCCCTCAAGATTAAATCCTGAGAGTGTCATTGAGTAATCTGATGCATATTTTAGTCAAATAACAAATACTATATATCTATTGAATTTAATTGAATCTATTGAGTTTGTCATACCTAACTTTATGACTAAATCAAATTTTGTAATTAATAAATGTTGTATATCCAAATAAAACAAACGATGTAAATTTTAAAATAATGGCAAGTTTTTTAGGAATTTACCTCATAACATAAATAAAAATTATATAAAGATAGAAACGTTATTCTATATAATATTGTAATATTGAAGTACTTATCTATCATATAAATTGAGAGATGAGTGTATTTATTTTATTTGATATTTACTTAAATACAGATTTTAATGAATATTATTATTTTATTTAAAACTTACATAATTTTTTTAATAAGTTAAATTGTGAAACTTAAAATATTGATTATTTTTCTAATTTCAGTGTAATGTGCAAAGTGATCCTCAACATTTACTAGATTCTGAAAGATTTCAATTAATGGATCAAGCTGTACAGTCAAGTACAATTAAGCCACTTTTTTCATCAGAATTAGAAAGGTCTGTTCTTAAGTATCCATACAATGATGTTTTGTATGAATGAATTCATGTAATAATTAGTAAATATTAATGATAATTAAAAATCAAATACATATCATTCAAAAAATGATTTTCAAAATCATTTAAATAATCAAAATAATTTTCAAGTCAGTTTTTTAAAATTATAAAAATGTAAATTAATTAAGAATCAAATCTGGAATAAATTTAATAAGTTAAATTACAAATATTAAAATGGAATATCTAGTTTTTTACATTAAAAATGAACAAACTGTATAATATTTTCAAGAAATTTCCATTTGGTTATAGCATACTTAGTTTGAAAATTTATTTAGACAGATTTAAAAAGATGGTTTAAGGAAAGTGTACTATACTTCTCAATATTAAAGTGAATGAAAAATGGATTGTTAACAAATAACGTAATATAAATATAATATAACCTATAAATTACCACTGTCGTCTGTCTGTCTGTTTGTCTTTCTTAATCTTGAGAACAGAGTTAGATAGATGAAATCCGACACAACATATGGAAACCTTAGGGGCAGGTGGCCCTGATTAACTGTATATGAACTTCCAATACAAACTGGAAGTCATGTTATTTTAATTCAAAAATTTTTCTCCTGAAAGGTGTTAGATAGATGACTGTCATGACTCTATTTTAACAGGAAAAGTATGATTTACAGGAACAAGCCACTACTAATTTGAGGTGGAGAGCATATATTTTAAATTAAATAAATTAAAAAGATGATTAAAAGTTACAGCCTGGCATTGTGACAAAGTCACAATAAATAATTGCTCATTTTTCTTTTATAAAAGTGTATTAATATATTTTTATAAAATTATATTACAAAACATAGTTACACATTTATTACATGATAATGACATTTCAGATTACCAAACTTTTTAGTAAAGATACTAAGGCATTATAATTAGACAGTAGTATTTATCTTTCACCCTAACAAAAAAGTATTCCATTTCCATTCATTAAGAAAATCAAAATTGAAATTGTGTAGGATACAACAAAGCAATATCTAAAATAATATAACCCAGCTATGACTATTGATATAAAGAACATATTCCACTTCCTTGTGTTCAGTCTGCATGTACTGTTTTCATTATGCAATCAAAAATAAAGAAAGATAATAATAATAAAATAATGCATTATTTTATTGAGCATAGCATTACCAATCCATAATGATAGTTAAAAAAATTTGTGGAAAATATAGAATTATTATTCATGTGGAAATTATAAATGTTTTTTGAAATTTAATAAGCTACATTAGCTACAAAATCAAACCATGATCAACTTGTTAGTCAGACTTGATTTAAGAAGTGTTTCATATCTTGTGCAGTACCTTTCTACTATTACTACTATAATTCTTGATAATTATACTTTGTCTGATAATTTGATCGATTTTATGTATAAAATTGATCCTTAAAAATTAGATATCACTCTATAAAGTGATGCAAAGACGTATTTTGATACAATAAATTCACATTTTCTCACTTAAAGTATACAGATTTTTATCATCAAAAAATACCTGCATTGCTTAGTTAACTTTAATCTAGTATAAATAAAAGTTTTGAATGCATATCAGTTTGTTATAATCATGATATGATACATTCATTAGCTTGTATTATTATCTAAAGAAACTTTCAAACTAATGAAGATATCTTCCTAAAAGTTGATCTTGTTTTACTTTTTATCTCTTTGTACTTATTTATTCTGTTTTAATATAAAATACTTTGCTTTGTATATTTTTATATTTAATATAATGTGTATGCTATAGAATTTTAAAAAATGTATTTCTTTAAAACATTTTTTTCTTATTTAACCTTTTTGAAATTCTCTGATTATTTTTGAATGTATGTACTGTAATTTACTGAAACTAACTATTAAAGATGGAAGTGTTAGTTTGAATTAACTTGTAAATATAAAAAAAAACATGTTTAAATGTTTAAATAACATTCCTGTTATAATTACAAATATTGAAAGTTTAATAAATGTATTAATATAAATTTATAAACTACTGATACTGAGTTAGGTTTGAAAACTATAAATTAATCTTTATTTGAAATTTAATGCTTTTAAAAATAGTATTTAATAACTTAAACATACATTTTTGATAATTTAAATTTCATTTCTGTTTTGTTTTGATAGTACATAATAATTTTCAATTTATTAAATTGTTATTTCAGATTAAGCCATATCGTCGTAGATGTTGTTCCAACTAAACATCATGATGGTATTCATGTAATTTTTGTGGCCAATATTCAAGGAATAATAAAAAAGTTAGTAGTAGTTCCAAATACACAAGAGGCTTGTTTAGTGGAAAAAATACAATTATTTCCAAAAAATCATCGTCAGCATATTTATGTGCTGAAACTCTTAAGAGACACTGTAAGCAAAAATTAATTTATTATTATTATTATATTAATTCATTAAATATTAGTTTTAAAATTTTAAATGTTTTAGATCTACATTAGTATGTACTTAATTACAGAGTTCATTATATATTGGTACTGATAATGCTGTATTAAGAATACCACTTCATAGATGTGAACGATTTCGAACAAGGAGGTAAAATCTTTTAATAAATGCTATTAGACACAGAATATATTTAATTTTTACTTTATAAATAAATTTCATATTTCAGTGAATGTCTCAATGCTATGGATCCTTATTGTGGATGGAATGAATATCAGCTGGCTTGTACAACTGCACCAAATCGTAATCCTCTCAGTGCATTTTGGGAACAAGATGCTACAACTTGTCCACGAATAAATAGACCTGGTAAAAAAAAAAATAAGTTTTTAATTAAATTAAGCTTAATAATTGAAAGATATATTATGAAATATAACACTAGTATTATGTATTAATAATTTGTATTGATTTTATTAACTCAAACAAAATAAATATAAAAGCAAAAATTTAATGATTATAACATTATTTCTTAATAAAATTTTGTTACTCTCAATACCAATTTTAACATTTTAACAATATAACTACAGTTTCTTCTATGTTTCTTTATAAATCAAGACAGTAAGAATGGAATTATGTAATCAAATATATGAATTATTATAGAGTCATCTGTATCACTAAATACATTTTAATGCAGTATTACATCAAAACTGACTGCATTATTTTTTTTAAAGTTTTTCCAAGTAACTGAAAGGCATTCTGCTAACCTTTTAATGATTTTTTTCTTATCTGAAGAAAACAACAGGAATATAGACTAGTTTTAATTAATAGAAAATTTTTAATAATAAGCTAATGATAACTATATTCATATTATTTTTTTTTAAATATTTTACCTAATTTATATGTTCTTTATTAATATCTATATTTAGATTATATGAATTCTAATGCTTTTCAATTTCATTTCATTTATCAAATATCATCTTATATTCTAAAAATGAACTACTGTATATTACACTTTGTTATACATGACTAGTTAACAATTTTTAAGATTTTAAACGATTAATTCAATAAAAAGTAAATAATTTTTAAATGATTTATAATTTCCATAACTGAAATTCTTTCATATGTATTTTATTATACTAAACTTTTTGATTGATAAATGTTGCTTATTAATGTATACATTTATAATGAATAATATCTAACAATATGTTCCAGTTACTTCAAAACCTGTTTTGTTCAATTTTTTGACTTTATTTGCAAAAATTCATTGAAAAAATCAAAAATAAGTAAAAGTTTAAAGTTTTGTTTGCAATATATTATTACTTTTAAAAATAATCATAAATAAAATACCTCAACAGCATGTGAAGGGATGGAATGAAATTGACTCATTCTGTATGTATAGTCTCAAAAAATGTATTTTTTTGTAAAAATATTACTTTTATTGATTAATGTATTGATACATTACTAAGAGTAATTGCACCTTATAGCTTCATGGAGAACCCAAGGAAATTTGAACTAGGGTGTCCCCTATACATGCTGACTTCAGATATTTTTCTTGGGGGAATTTTTTGGGGAAAATATTTTCTTATAAATTATTTATAAGAATTTATTATAAAATATTTTCTTATAATTATTAGTTTGGGGACCCTAGGCAATTGCCCCTTTTGCCTATAGGATAACATGCCACTAAGAGCCAGGTGCCTTTAAATCACAATATATGTGCATACATAAAATGACTGAAATGTGCATTATGAAATAAAACGCCAGTAATATATAATAAAATTTGTAGGATAAAATGCATACAATCAAAGTCCTACTTTTGGAATCAAACTGATCAAAGTTTAGTTCCAAAAGTAGGCTATATTTATCCCTAGTTTCCCTAGTCCTATAGTTATATCACTGGTTTAAAGTAGTCGTATATTTCTGTTTATAACCCTGTACAAATGATGAGAAATGGGTAAACGCTTTTATTAAGTTATTAGCTAATTATAGATTAGTGTGGAAGTTGATAGTAGGCCTAATGTCTCCTTCCTAACTGATATCATAAACTCTACTGAAATAAGTTTCAGTGTGACTAGAACTTGCCTGTGATCAATTGCTATTTATGGCTCATTTTGATACTTCACATTGCACTGATGTAAGGATGATTCAACACACTGAGACACTTGAAATTTTTTTTTTAGCAGGAAATGATTTGTTGCATACATTACAATAGTGAATTTTTTAATATGTTTTATGTCTTGTATACAAATTCCTATGCATACATTCTTACCAATTCAGCATTAGTTTTGCTGTTTTACCCATATTGTTGGTTGAATCGAACTCAATATAATGGAATATTTTCTGTACATGCTTCATATGTAGAAGTTTGACTACTCATAAGAGAAATTACTGCTCTTATATTTAAATAAACATTATATTTACACGATGTTTTGAAAGATTTAGATTTAACATTATTAAATTAATAAATATAACATTTATAATAGTTTAATTCAGTTATTCAAAGGATTTTGAGAACTTGAAAAAAACGAAAGATTTTCTTGGCTACGCAAAAATATGTTCGTTTGTGGGACTTTAAAAGAATGCCAGTTAGTTCAAATTTAAAATATTTGAACTTTATGCACTTATCTTTAATTGGCTGGAAAAGTATATAAGGAAAAAACATACACGTGTATATAATCTGATTCTTATACATTACATTTATTTTAGTTGATGGTGCTTGGAGTTCTTGGTCTAATTGGTTTGAATGTTCTCAAATTGGAAAAAACTCACCAGGAGACAAATGCTTATGTCGACAAAGATATTGCAATAGTCCCAAGCCAATAAATGGTGGAAAAGATTGTGATGGAGATGGACTTCAAGTATCTAATTGTACACGTAAGTTTTATTTTTTTAATATAATAATGCTTAAAAATATTAATTGAAACTTTATTTTTATAACACTTTTCTTTAAAATTAGAAAATGGACAATGGACAGAATGGTCATCGTGGTCTGCATGTTCACAAACTTGTGGTTTATCAGTGAAAACAAGACGACGAACTTGTGGAAACCCTGCTCCAAAATATGGTGGTAGAGTTTGTTTAGGTCCAGAACGAGATGAAATTTATTGTACAACAAATCCACCTTGTCCAGGTACATATAAATATTACTATTATTAATTGAATTTCAATTTATAACGTATAACATATGCAATTTTTTCTAGTTCCTTCATTACCTCCAATAGATGGACATTGGTCAGAATGGGGTGCTTGGGATGAATGTAGTAGCATTTGTGGTGGTGGAATTCAAACTCGTCGAAGGAGATGTAATAATCCATCACCACAAAATGGTGGGCAAGAATGTTTTGGATGCCATCAAGATTTTAAATATTGTAATATGCATAAATGTGCAGAATCAAGAAAATCCACAGGGTGGACTCCTTGGTTAAAAGTGAATTACACAAAAGATGGGTTTTTTGAGCAAAGATTTCGATTTACATGTCGGGCAAATGTGCCTAATGAAAGTATGATTCGTATTGGACACATGAAAAAAGAAGAAAGGTTTTGTTTAGAAGGCAGTCAGAATTGTTTAGATGCAGGTAAGCTTTATATGATTTGTAGAAATTATTTAAAGAATAGAATGTATTTTATACATATTGTATAAAATGTTAGAAAAGTAGAAAGTGTATGGCTATGTTGTGCATAGACATGGTGCCCTGATGCAATGCATCACTTGCATCTCAGTTGATGTTGACCTGGCTATAATTATGCTACTTATTATCAGTCCAATTACATAATTTGACCCAAACGTGATATCCTATCTTTATCTTTAGACCAAGTTACGTAATTAGATGGTTAATAATTTATCACTGTAAATAATTTGGCTGTGGCTATAATGCTTTTATAATAAATATAAAATGCAACTATAAATGACATGTGTCGTCTTATATTTAATATTTCTTTTATTTAGAATATTTAAAAAATCTAAGCTAAATGAATTTAAAGTAATTTTCTGTATAATTTAATATCTTATATTTCAAACATATTTTATTTTATGCATATAAATATTTATTATTCATTAACTATTTATAGCATTTGTTAATATTGATGGAGAATGGTCTGAATGGTCATCCTGGTCTAGATGTTCAGTTTCTTGTGGAGGAGGAGTTCAAAAAAGAGAGAGATTTTGTGATAATCCCCGACCGACAGGAACTGGCTCTAATTGTTCGGGACATAGTCGTGCAGAAAGAACTTGTAATACTAATCCTTGTACAGGTGAGTAAATTTTAAAATTCTTCTATATAAAATCTATAAGCATATATTTAAATTAATTTCTATTTTAAAACTTCATTAACGAATTGCAAACTTTCCTGACAAAAAATTGAAAATTGTGATAGCCTCATCTGTTACAATATTTTATATTATTAATTAATATAAAATGGAAAAAAAGCTTATTTTTGAGGGTAGAGGATTTTTATTAAAAAATTGTAAATGCTAATAATGAATAAAATCTTCATTAAGTCTGATCCCACTCCAGATATGACACATGACTCCTCGACCTTTAACCACCAAAATTTAAAGCATCAACGCCCCTAATATACAAACCTGCAAAAATTTTAGGAAATTTTATACAAAAACATATTAGTTATTAAGCTCCAAAGTGAGTGAACAAACTCGTTCCCCTCCATATGCACACCTATATATAGCCTATAAACCGCCCTCGACATACTATTCCTCTGTTATATAACAGCCGAGAAAGTAATAACAAGTATAATCAGTCTCATGTATAAATGATTCAGGCGATTCAGTGTGTTGTTATGGCTATACCAAACAATAAACCATTTTAAATTTAAATTGTTTTCAATAGATATAAATTGCTATTTTAGTCTTCACACAAAATAAAAAGAAGTAAAAGTATTTACATATCGTTTACATAATACTATTTATTTTTCATTTTTGTCTGAAGACAAATAAAAACAATATCTATACCTGAAGTTCCAAATCAGGAGTCTATTAAGATTTAATAATTAAAGAAAATCGAGGACTAGAAGAATAATCAAGATTTGTTTTAATAAACAGATCTTGAATTACTCCTATACATTTATGTAAATGCTTTATTTTGTTTGTTCATATTTATTTATCTTCTCATAATTTTGTGTTTATTAAAATATGAAAAAAAAAATTTTAAATATTCCATGAATATCATAGATGGATGGGAAGAATGGTCAATTTGGTCATTATGTGACCAGAATCTTGAACAACATCGAAGACGGAAATGCTTATTGCCATCTCCAAGTCCAGTCCATTGCCAGGGTCCAAATAGAGAAACTAGAATTTGTCTTCCAAGTCAAGCAGGTAATATAAAACAAAAATGATATTCAATATAATTTGATTTTTTAATTATAGTCATTAATCAATAAATATATTTTGTAGATATAATTATGCAAGGACAAAGCAAAGCATTACAAGACGACGGTATTCATGCCGAACATGTCATTGCTGCATGCTTCTGTAGTTTCTTCTTAGGATTTTTAGTGGCAGCAGTTGCAGTTTATCAGTATATGAAACGAAATTATTTTGTGCATCATCCGAGACTCGCATCGAGAATGATCCAAGTTAAACCAAACACTTACGTTTCAGAAATAGAATGGAAAAACAATCTTACACCTAATGGATCTCCTGGAAAATTTCCTCTGAGAGAAGCGTCAATCAAAAGAAATGGACAACTCAGGGCTCAAATAGATTCCGACCACAATTTTTGAACTTATGTGAAACGTTTTGTGCCAGGAATTCTGCTTTACTTAGACGAGTAGCCCTTTTTTTTGTCATCTCTTCATCAAATGATCAAGACTGCAATTACAAATTGTATATAAAATGTTACATTTATACTATTTTAAAGGCTTGTTTATAAAAATATTTGTTGTTTTTGTCATAAAATTTATATACAGCAAAAAGGATAATTCAAATTATGATTTGAAATAGTGAAATGTGTGCCATATTTGTAAATTTTGACACAAAGAGAATATATTGAATCGATTGGTAAGTTTTATTTCTTTATATGAAAAAATATTGTTTTATGATATTTGTATATAATGGTTTTTCGAACGGATGTACAGTATTGCGTCTAACGTGTATAGCTTAGTACCAAATTGTGATATTAACAATTGTAGTTGGCAAACATGGTACTTAAGAATCTATTCTGATCGTTTTGTTAATTAACATCGAACAATTCGGATCATAACATTATCATCAAAAATGTGGATATTCTCATTTTTTTCAACTGTTAACTTTTAAATATTTTTTATGACATTTCTACGATTCATGGACTTTTATCGACGTTTCAACGAAAGCATATAATCAAAACAATCATATAAGTGACTGATGTAAATAGTAGCCCGTGCCAACACAAAAAACAATAATAAAATGAAAAAGACAGGCACTCTGCTGCATCTCATTCTGAAAAAAAAAATGAATTTCTATAAAAAATAATTTGTGGATTCCAAATTTTAATTCTTCGTAACTAAAATTCATAAAGTTTTAGGTAAGAAAAGTTGATCTTTTTTTTTTTGAATGATTAGGCATTATACAGGAAGTTTATAA
The DNA here is from genome assembly GCF_000671375.1 of Centruroides sculpturatus. Lineage (NCBI taxonomy): Eukaryota > Metazoa > Arthropoda > Arachnida > Scorpiones > Buthidae > Centruroides > Centruroides sculpturatus. The sequence goes on from NW_019384878.1 coordinate 352,264, forward strand.
TAAAAGTTGTACATTTGTAAATTATCATTAAATAAAATATTTTTTGAAAGTAGCTTATTTTATATGATGAATGAAAACTTAAATTATTCAATTTAAATCAAATTATTTGAAATATGGAATATAAACTACTGTAATATATAAATAGTAACATTTCCACGAATTTTACGTTTGAAGTCCAATTTATTCAACGAAGATAATAAATTCAATAAAATACTTGGCCTAGGAAAAACAAATAAACGTTATTTCCAAATTAAGAATATCTGATTTAGATAAGAACTGATTTCTTTGTGTGTATTTTAGCATTTTCAATAAAATTACATGCTTTAATTTAAGGATATTTGTTTTCAAATCTAAATTATTATTTATAGTCTGAATATTATTATCTTCTAAATTAGATGATAAATTTAAATGCACTGAAATAATTTATTTGCTAAATACGTTAATCTGCAACGTCTTTCCTATATGAATAACACTTAAGATTTTATTTGATGCTGTATGGCTTTCAAATAAAAATGACGCCAAGACGGCTGGATGGCCGAACGGTCAATCCAGCCGTCTTGGCTGGATTGACCGNGCATTCCTCTCCACTTTAAATGGTACAGTACTCTATCACTGAGGATTCTATCTAGAACCTTCCCCAGGGGGGTGGTCCGTTCGGATATGTCGGGCCTCGTTCCTCACCACCCGGCCACTCCATTGTAGGCCCTCTTAGTGCCCGCAGGACAAAAAGTTTTAAAAATAAATAAATATATATATATAAATGACGACGCTACAATGAGTGTTTGAGAGAGTGCTCACCAATGACTGAATGAACAAAAAATTGAACTAGTGTTCAGTTTTTTTTTTTGTCTATTCGGTCGTGGTTCGCGCATCGCCAATGGGCTTGCTATATGGGAGTTTTCTGGGTTTTTTTTTCATATTTGTAACACCTAAATAAGAGCCAGTTTCCCGTAAAAGTCTTCCCGGGAGGCAACTCCCTCCAGAAGATCGCCGGTGTGTCACGTTACTGTAGCCAAATAAATCAAATCAAACGTTTGAGAAAGTGGCCTATGCAGAAGCATACTCGTATGCTGTGTGGTTTGAGTCAAGCTGTGAAGCTACTAAAACTAGAATTGAATGTTTTATCGATTATCATCATTATTATTAAATATTTAAAATATAGTACATAAATAAAATTCAAATACAGTAAGCGTGTACCGAGAAAACGTTGATATACTGTAAATTAATTCTAATAAATATGAATAGAAAGAAACATTTCATTTTAGTAATAATGTAAAAATGGAAGTTTTATTTTTAATACTAATCGTTATTAATTAATTAATTTAAGTGAATAAATTAAATGCAATTGAGTATAACCACATACAGAAGAAATTTAAAAGAACCATTTGCCACATATACAGCATTTGAATAATGTGGCTTGCAAGTAAAAGAAACAGCATAAAATTTCACGTAGGCCACGTTATATATAGATATGAATGGCATCAAATTTGAAATTTTGAGTGGTTAAAAATATTCAAATGTAAAAAAAAATTCGAAGTAAGATAGTAACTGTACTGTACATATAAGACGCAGGACAATTTTTTGAGTTTTTTGGACAAAACTTGCCATCTTATATGCTGTAAAATATGGCAATTAAAAAAATAATTGTGTGATGACTTTGAAAATATTCTAAATTTCTTATGATGTTTATTTCTTAAAGACCTAAAAAGATAAAGATGTGAAGAATGAACTTTACAGACAATTTTTTTTTCAATAATCGATAAGCACTTAGATAACAATCAAAGTGATTTCTTTGCGTTTGCATTCTGAGTTGTTTTGAAATTTTCAAATAGAAAAATGAGTGAAGATAATAGAAAATTTCGGAGTAGATCTTTGGTCGAAGAGCTGAACAGAGAGATAAAGAGACGGAAGAACGCATAGAGCATCCAATGGATCAGGAAGTCGGTGGATTGCCACCCCCGAATTACTGAAACTTTCCCAACATTTGGAGGATTCAGAAACTAGTGGATTTCTACCCGATTCTTCGAAGTTAATGGACTTCTTTCAAAATCCTCGGATAATCTCCCAATGCATCGAATGGGTGAAGCCTAAGCTGCATTGGAATAGATCCAAGATGTTCGGAGTGACATTAGCTCGCACGAACTACGAGATCAAGCCGAAATGTGGACAGATGACATCGAGTTCGATCTCAATAAATTCCAGTCGAACCAGTTCATCCGAGAAGCATCCCCAGGACTAAAGAACTGCTGAAGAGAATAAATGTTCTTAATGCTATTTAGCCATTTTAAGAAATCAAAAATAGATCAGGATATGAACGATTAAAGTAACATTTTCGGACGTCTGAGGAATCCAGTAAGTGCAATTCTCATAGACTATGCGTAATTTTAATTCCAATTTTGCTTTCCACAATGTTTATTCTTAGATTTTGTTTTGCAGACTTCGTCTCACAAAGGTCGAAAGAAAAAAACTGAAGGAGTTCAAGAAGCAATTAAAGATATTGAAATTACAATTGTACCAATGCCACAGTCCCCCAGTTCGTTATAATTTCGTTAAAGGAAATACAAATTAAATTAACGATATATGACTTTATTTCCTGATTAGACACCTTTACAAACTACACACTGTTACTCGGATCTACAGTTCTACCCGGAAATGACAGTTTGCCTCAGCTATGATCTCAAACCTCGGATGTGACGGAAGGATGATTCTCGATTGTACAATACTTTCGAATAAACGGAATAATTTTCTTCGGATTTTGTGTATTGATTGTTGATAATCGTTTTCTTCGATGAGGCTGTGATTTTATCAATTGTCCGAGTTTTGAATTGTTCATAAAACGGATTAATATTTATATGAATCCTAATGATTTATTTTTCTTTGCCTTAATCGTGCATACAGGTATCCTTCGTACAACACGACACTTCAACACTATTTCACTCTAACATGGTTGAAAAATTGGAAATATCCCCCGCACAACACGGTTACCGGTTTCGCTCGAACAGGGTTCAAGAATTCGGAAAATCGTCCGTACAAAATTACATAAGTTTTAAGTACAAACGCCGTTATTCGATGTTTGTTATTCAAGTAAGCATACGCGTCGTCTCAAATTTGCCCATGGATTTTAAAATATTAAAATTTTTAATTTATTTTGTGCCTTTTGTCAGGTTCACTTTAATGAAAATTGATAGTACAATTTTTTCTTCCTTGCACTTACTTTCCTCTCAATCAGGTATTGTTGACGTTGCTTTCAGATATTAAGACTGTCACCGTGTTTTAGTTTTACAAATTAATCTTTGTATTTAGTAAAGTTTATTTAAACATTTTTAGGTAAATGTTATTAAACTTATTTTTAGGTAAATAATCATTCTTAAGAATTACGAACGAAATACGGCGGTATCTCGGTACTCGAACTGTCCCCAACTCGAACAATTTGGTATTCGAACAGAAATTCTGGAGAAAAATCGCTCGGTACTCGACCGAACAAACGGGGACCCCTATAACAAATTTTCAATTACTGTACTATAACAACGTATTTTTATTTTTATTTTGTCATTCATAAAAATTTTTATGATAAAAATAAGAAAAATAAACTGTTGCTGATATTTCTGACTAATATCAACAAAAAAACTCAGACTATTGTAAAAAGTTTAACTAAAATTAATATTTACGCGTATTACAGTACTTTTAATTGTGATTGTTAGTTAATTATTAATTGAAAATAAAATATTGATTGCTTTATTAAACATATTTCTCTCAGTAACGAAAAACAATAATATACTTTTGCTAACTTCTGGAACATAACCCTATGTTTCGCATTAGTCCTTGTTTCGAATAACACGGATTTGCGTAACACATACTTTTTCGGAGCGTGACTACCGTGATATATGAGGAATATCTGTATTTTAATATATTTCAAACTAATAAAGCTTAAAAGGAACAACTGTCATCTTCTAGACATAATGGAAAATTACGACAGGAAAAAACTGCAGCCATCGACGAAACTATAACTAGTTAAAATCTTCTACAAAACTCTCAATAGGACAGTCCAGTTTTCTAGATGATAAAATATTGGAAATCGCTAAAAAATGAAAAACAAGAAATAACCAATCAAAAGAAATTTAAAATGACAATAAGAAAAAAAATCCTCAGTTAATTCTTATAACGTAAATAGAAAAACAGTAGCAAAAATTTAACGAAATTGAAATATTTGTTATAAGTAATATATATATATATAAGTAATAGATATGTATATATTTAATTGCAAAAAAACGGTGGTTATTTCTGTAGAATTAACCCATGAAGTTTTCATCAATTTTTTGAGGAAATATTTTTGAAAAATTGATTTTAAAAGGAATATAAAGAAAACAGCACCATGGATATATATATACACATCTATTACTTATAGCATAAAACTTTAAATTTGATGATTCAATAAACATATTTTCCTTCTTGCAAAAAATTGAATTACTTCCTAAAACTTATTCAAGACATTTTCATAGTTCAAACATTGAATAATGTGAACTTTTTTCCAAGTTCCCTGAAATTCAAATTAACAAAGTTCTTTGTAGCATAAATTTAGCCACAAAACTGCTATATATTTAAAAATCATTTAATAAAAGAAAATTTAAATTATCACTTCTAACACAAAACTCCAACAGAATCTGAAAAACAAATATTTGCACATTTGCTGGTAATAACAATGGAAAATTCCATGACAAACTATATTGATTGTCATGAAATTTTTTATCAATATATGATGTTATCTTTTAAAATTCTTTTTCCTACTATATAGTTTAAAAACAATGCAGATTTCATCTGCAAAAAGTAAACAAAATGCTAAAACATATATTAAGTCACACCTTCCATACTATTTCTAGCAGAAACTATTTAATAAAACTTAAACTAACATTTTTTGTTACATTAAGTTGCCTGCTTCAGGTTTTAAAATTCAGAAATAGAATGTCTAAAATAATGAAATATTAGTTTCATTAAGTTTTATTAAACAGTTTCTGCTGGAAATACTGTAAAAGGTATGACTTTGTAAGTTTCAGTTCATGACAATTATAATAAACATATATTGCATTTAAGTATGAAGCAATTTTAATTTTAAAATAATATAATTAGCTATTATATAAATTTTTCAACAAAATTAAAAATGAGTAAATGTAATAAAGTTCATACCAAATGAGCAAACAAAAACTTGCAAAATGTAAAAAAGGAGTTTGGCAACATGAGCTGATGTCACCAACTCAGATCATGCATTACCTGGTCCCAAGTTTAAAGTGTAATGTTAGCTCATTATCATTATTATTTAAATTAATCTTTAAGTGGTGTAGTAAATTCTTATGGCATAACTAGTATGATGTAAATCATTTTGACCCAATTCAAAAAATATTGTTGTAGCTATCTATGGGATACAATAATGATTTAATATAGTTTTTTTCACATTAACTTTATTCAGATAAAAGTACATTTTAGTAAATTTTACACTAGATTGTTTCACAGAAAAAATTACAAACTTTCTCAAATATTTTAGTATGCCTATTAAGCAAAAAACATAAATGTAGAATTGATTTATTTGAAATAAATAGAGATGGCAGTATTAAGTTAATTTATATAAAATAAAAAGTAAACATGACACAGTTTTACAATACAAATTTAAAATTATCATTTTCAAATTCTGTTGTGATTGCTGCAATAAAATGGAAAGTACTTTGAAAAACAATAAAAAGCACAAGAACAGAAATAATAAACAAGACTATTTCAAGATATTGTCTTATCAAAACATCTCAACTGATGTGGTTTAAAATAAAAATAAACAAACACCTTTCTCTATTCCAGCACACTTTTAATGTGTTGAAAAACGTATTATATATATAGGAGCAACTATGCGGAACCTGAAGAAAAGGATTGATGAGCACAAATACTCAGTAAATAGGAGCCTAGATAGCACGGTACTCGCAGCATTTGCAAAGCAACAAGGAATTGAAGTATACTGGGATCAGGCCGCGATTATTAAACCTACAAGATCAATACAAGCGGTGAAACACCTGGAAAAAGTTGAAATACACAAGGCATATATGACCATGCAGTGCATCAACTACAGAGATGCCGAAAGTTTATCAACAGCCTGGAAGTCCTTTTATGATAGCATAGATTAACTATTGCAACCGCATAGGCGGCATTATTAATTGTTTTTATAATATTAATTGATATATAATGTTGTTATTTTTAATTACTTAGGTTTAATCTATACGTTTTATTAGTACGCGCATGCGCTTTAGCGTTAAGTTGTAAATAAGCAATGTGAAATTTTTTGTATTTTTTCGAATACTTTGTTCGTTGTATAGTCCAAATTTTTGAACTGATGATGATCGATTAAAATGATCGAAAACGTTTTTCAACGCATTAAAAGTGTGCTGGAATAGAGAAAGGTGTTTGTTTTATTTTTA
>NW_019384878.1:362924-367076 GCF_000671375.1 Centruroides sculpturatus
TTTTTTTTGCATGTACGATCGTACACGTATCAAATAGAGCTAAGTTATCTGTACCTGTTCTTTCTTAATTTAGGTTACTTACGTTACTCCTACGCAAGTCCCTAGTCCCTAACTGTAACTGATTTAGAACCGGCATGCACGTTATTCTTCGCATTGTAAAATGACATTGCGTCAGGAGCTTCTGTTCGAACAAACCTGGTTTTGTTTTTTTTTTTTTTTTAATTGTTTGAGTTTATCTTGATTGAACATCGATGTTCCAATGGGCATCGATCAAACATCGATGTGAATTCCGACATCGAAATTTAGCATCGATGCTTAGGCAAACATCGATGTTTGACATCGATGTTAAAATTATAGACATCGCACAGCACTGGGCGTTACGGAAGTGGAGAAAATCTGGAAAACTCTACGTGACCAGCCCATCCTGGCCATGCGCGAACCACGATCGAACTACCAGTATTCAGGGAACTGAACCGCTTAACAACTGATGGGCCGCTATTCCTATTTAATGATAATAAATTGAACTATATTTAATCTTTTCGCTCTAGGGGCACTAAGAGAGCCTTTTTATCAAACCAACGACGGCCATATCGGGAATTTATTGAGTCCTGTTCTTTACTTTCAGCCACCCATTGGGCCTAGCCAAATCCACAATGGCCTTGTTAAAGGGCCCGAAGGGCAAAAAAGTTGAAGGATAAACTCATAAGTTACAAGGCTGCGGTGAAATGAGATAAGATGAAATTAGAGTTTATGTCCGAAGAGCCGCAAACGTCTATGCAAAGAGCCGCATGCGGCTCGCGAGCCGCTAATTCCGACCCCTGCCCTAGACCATCACTGACTGGCTGCCCCTGGAAGTCGGCTTCTTACAGAAACACAGCTTCCCTATCATCAAATGTCACGGCACGCCACTGAATATTGATAAACCCTATCGAGTGTGGGGTTCCAAAAATAGCCTATAGGCTCATTGTGATATTCCCCTCCACGGTAAGTCTTTAGTAAAAGGCGAATGAATAATGTTTAGCGACGCGCCACGGAAGACCAGGCTAAGCGTCTCCCCCCACACAACGCACCAATCTCCCGTCTTTAGTAAAAGGTGAAAGTCGGATAACGTTTATTGAACGCCTCAACCGGTAAACTGATCTGGCATCCGGTACGACTACTCCTATACAGCACTTCTAACGGATGGAAGACAAGTCCCCCGCCCAAATGCCAAGCAAGTAGTGACCATTCGCAAAAAAATTTGCCATCATCACCTGGTCCGAAGATCAGGCTTGGTTAGGCTTGAGCTAAAGACAGTAGCGTAGCGTAGTGGGGGAGGCAGGGGCGGCCCTCCCCGGGCGGCAAAATTACGTTTTAGGGGGCGGAAAAATTTCACAATAAATAATAATATCTTGTAAGAATTTGAACCATTTTATTTCATATTTTCGTGCACCTACGATTCGGACCATTGAAATGAGCACGGAATACCATCCGGACAGTCCGGAATCAACTCGCCGTCCGGAGATGTCGTGCGCAACCTGTTTTTTTTTCTTTGNAAATAATAATATCTTGTAAGAATTTGAACCATTTTATTTCATATTTTCGTGCACCTACGATTCGGACCATTGAAATGAGCACGGAATACCATCCGGACAGTCCGGAATCAACTCGCCGTCCGGAGATGTCGTGCGCAACCTGTTTTTTTTTTCTTGTACGATTTATATATATACACCTTCAATATCCAACAGAGCTAGGTCACTCCTATCCATGTCTCCCTAGTCGCTAACTGTAACTAATTTAGAACCAGCATGCACTGCAATTATTCTTCGCATTGCAAAATGACATACGCATGCGCAGTGCCGGCCCGAGGCAAGTTTTAGGATTGAGCGAGATTTTATTATGGCGCCCCTTTGGTTGCTTTAATTTATATCCTTTAATTTTATTTACCACTGAGGCGCCCCTTAGGACTTAGCGCCTGGAGCGGCTGCTCCGTTCGCCCTATGGTAGGGCCGGCTCTGCGCATGCGTCAGGAACTTCTGTTCGAACAAACCTCACCTGCCGTCCGGCTCAGCGATTTTAAAAAAGTGGCAACACTAGCACGGAATTTTTCATTACTTATTCTGTGACGAAACTGAATTTTAGTCTTTTAAATTGAGATACCTAAATAAGGGGGGGGGAGAAATTTTCCTCCGCTCCGGGCGGCTGACACCCACGCTACGCCACTGCATACGCAGCCATAATATTATCTGGATAACATTACCCCGTATTTTGGAAAGGATAGTTAGAGAAAAGACAGAGTTTGAGACTAAAACCTCCTCTCACTTACAGTCAATTAAAGGTGGAGGGAACGAAATTTTCATTCTTAATCAGTTAACCTTAAAATTCAGTACATACTAGAAATCAGAACACAATATCTAAAATCGTTATGTTTGGTCATTTTAGCTATTTTAGAACTACAGTACTTTAATTACAGTATTGAACCTGTTCAAAATGCCGAAAAGAAACTGTACATTCACGGATGCATTAAAGACAAAATATTCCATTTTAATATATGTTTTATTAGTTACGCAACGCAACATTTGGTCAATCTTCCTAGGATGATGTCTTCCGGAAGGTCTTTTTAAGGGTAACTGGCCCTTATTCAGGAGTTACTAGTGCTGTGCGATGCATCGATGTGACATCGATACATCGATGTTTTTGTTCGTCGATGCNAAAAAAAACTCAGACTATTGTAAAAAGTTTAACTAAAATTAATATTTACGCGTATTACAGTACTTTTAATTGTGATTGTTAGTTAATTATTAATTGAAAATAAAATATTGATTGCTTTATTAAACATATTTCTCTCAGTAACGAAAAACAATAATATACTTTTGCTAACTTCTGGAACATAACCCTATGTTTCGCATTAGTCCTTGTTTCGAATAACACGGATTTGCGTAACACATACTTTTTCGGAGCGTGACTACCGTGATATATGAGGAATATCTGTATTTTAATATATTTCAAACTAATAAAGCTTAAAAGGAACAACTGTCATCTTCTAGACATAATGGAAAATTACGACAGAAAAAAACTGCAGCCATCGACGAAACTATAACTAGTTAAAATCTTCTACAAAACTCTCAATAGGACAGTCCAGTTTTCTAGATGATAAAATATTGGAATTCGCTAAAAAATGAAAAACAAGAAATAACCAATCAAAAGAAATTTAAAATGACAATAAGAAAAAAAATCCTCAGTTAATTCTTATAACGTAAATAGAAAAACAGTAGCAAAAATTTAACGAAATTGAAATATTTGTTATAAGTAATATATATATATATAAGTAATAGATATGTATATATTTAATTGCAAAAAAACGGTGGTTATTTCTGTAGAATTAACCCATGAAGTTTTCATCAATTTTTTGAGGAAATATTTTTGAAAAATTGATTTTAAAAATGAAATATTTGTGTTGTAAACTGCTTTTTGCGAAAGTAATAAAAAAAAATGGACCATGTATTCTGTGATGTCAAAACTAAGAACTAACTATAAACGAAGAAACACAACTAAACATTGTATAACTATTGTAGTTGTCTTTGTGTTCTGTTTTTGTTTTTTTTTTCTTTCTTTTTGTTTCAGAGACACTTGAAAAAGATCAATTAGCCATAGTGTCTATACTAAAAAAGAAATATATATACAGTGAAAACTGCTTAGGCGACCACCTGCATTCGACGGGCACCTGTCAAAACGGGCAAAAATTTCTGGCACGGAATAGTTTACCCATAGAGTCTTCGTATAAGTTACCTGTATTAAACGACCACCTGTGTAACGCGACCGCGGGCATCGATTTTTAGTCCGAAACAACATATAACACCTGTAATAAGCGACCACTTTCGCGAATGTATCTGATCTAAACTATTGTAAGAACCCATCTTAACAACGTTTCCCCCCTCCAAATATAATAAATTAGTCTAAACTCTTGTTCGAACCCATCCCGTGCACTTCTCCCACCCTCGAAATTAGGTGCAGGTGTTAATAAATTAGTCTAGCAACAAAGGAAATTCATTTCAGTTTGTTGGAAAATGTTCGAAATGCAAAGTGTTGTCGTTACAAGATCGTATTAAAGTTATCACAACAGCAATTAGCGGCGAAGTTTAACTGTGGGAAAACAAAATTTATTTTACCCTA
>NW_019384878.1:375680-401911 GCF_000671375.1 Centruroides sculpturatus
TTTTTTTTGCATGTACGATCGTACACGTATCAAATAGAGCTAAGTTATCTGTACCTGTTCTTTCTTAATTTAGGTTACTTACGTTACTCCTACGCAAGTCCCTAGTCCCTAACTGTAACTGATTTAGAACCGGCATGCACGTTATTCTTCGCATTGTAAAATGACATTGCGTCAGGAGCTTCTGTTCGAACAAACCTGGTTTTGTTTTTTTTTTTTTTTTAATTGTTTGAGTTTATCTTGATTGAACATCGATGTTCCAATGGGCATCGATCAAACATCGATGTGAATTCCGACATCGAAATTTAGCATCGATGCTTAGGCAAACATCGATGTTTGACATCGATGTTAAAATTATAGACATCGCACAGCACTGGGCGTTACGGAAGTGGAGAAAATCTGGAAAACTCTACGTGACCAGCCCATCCTGGCCATGCGCGAACCACGATCGAACTACCAGTATTCAGGGAACTGAACCGCTTAACAACTGATGGGCCGCTATTCCTATTTAATGATAATAAATTGAACTATATTTAATCTTTTCGCTCTAGGGGCACTAAGAGAGCCTTTTTATCAAACCAACGACGGCCATATCGGGAATTTATTGAGTCCTGTTCTTTACTTTCAGCCACCCATTGGGCCTAGCCAAATCCACAATGGCCTTGTTAAAGGGCCCGAAGGGCAAAAAAGTTGAAGGGAAAAAGTCTTAATGCCCAAACATAAGAGTTAAGCAAAATAAATAAAAATAAGTAATTTTTAATCTTTAATATAATTAAGAAATTATTACAAAAAATGTTTTAAGAATATAAAATATTTTGCTATATTTCATTTAATTTTTGTTTTAATAATAATCAATTTTGGCTAATATTTTTCTTTTTTATCTTGAGAATCCGTCATGTAATACACGAGTCAGCGGAGTGGAAGCACGTTTAAAATGAGGATAATCACCACATCGAAAGTAAACAATTATTTCTTATTAAAGATCTCACTTGGAATCCAACTAAGTTCTTTAGACATACCTATCGTAGTTATTGATAAGGAAAATCGTAAGTAAATTTCATCATCAATGTAAATGTTTTTTATATATAATAATTCATAATTTATATATAGCACGTGTATTCATAGATTATGGTTAAGCATATTGGAAACTCTTATCAAAAAACTAGTTAATTTACAGATCATTAATATTTAAAACTTACAAGTAATCACAATATTTCATGTAACTGTTTTATTACGAACTCTCTTCTTTATTATTACAGAAATCGATAAAATTTCGTAATATAAATAAAAATAGACGGCCGGATGACAGAGGCAGTTAACCTCTCTGGGGACCCGGGATCGATCCGAGCGAGCAAACCTAGTAATTTTTGTGGGCGATCTGTTCCAGATATGTTGGTCCCCTCCACTACCCGGCCTTCCCATTATGGGCTTGCCCTAACCCATAGTGGGCTTGCTAAAAAAACTCTCTCTTAACCTACAAAGTGGAAAGGCTATAAAAATAAAATATATAATAATTACATTTTATTTCAGAATTTTTTAAATATAATTTATTGCCAAATGTATTTTGTAGTTGACTACATCCATAACACTACTTATGAAACTCAAAATTATGTATAAACACAGTGTTTATGGCACGGTTGACACAAACACTGTGTTTATACATAATTTTGATTTCCGTAAGTATAGTCTAACCATAAAATACTATATGACAATTTGTTTATAATTAATGATTATGGCATTCGTGGAAATTGGCCCACTCACTCTGCTCGTTTGCCAAACTTCCATTCGTGCCATAATCACCTATATTATAAACTAATTGCATAATATACAACTAAATGCATTTTACAATACATTATATTTGTTTTTAAAATTCTGAAAGAAATGTAAGTGTAATGTAATGCAATACGTATTCCATTACGTTATACTTTAAAAACATTTTGCAATAAATTTTGTATAATTGAAATTTGTAAACATCCACTTTTATATAAAATTATTTTAATGTATAGTGTTTTCAGTTAAAAGATAAATTTTATATATACTGTATACCGTAAATATTTGTATATACAAAATATCCAAAATTGAAAAGCAGTTATATTAATAAATAAACTAATAAAGTTATCACACTTAAAATTTAACACAAATATATGATGTAACTAGTAAAATTCCTTATTTTATTAGTATATTTATTAATTAACACTTAAAGATAAATTATTCTTTTACATGAGCCATTGATTTTGAAAGTGGAGCAATCCATTTTATGGTATTGCTGGATTTTTAATGGTTTGCATTTGAATGAGTTTAAAAATGTTTGTAAGCAGTAATAGACCTATTTTATATTTTTATGGTTTCATTTCGTGTAAATTTAATATGCAATAATGGTTATCCACGTTAGGTGAAAAAAATTCATGTTTTTGGTATGTGCCAATGGACTTGCCTCACTTTCAAAAGCAATGATTTGTTGGAAACGTTGCTTTTCTTTGAATGGAATATAGTTATAATAACAAAAAATTGAACAATTTATTTATTTACTTTAACCTACAATGAAACAAAAAATAAATTTAATTTTATAGGAAAAAGTGGAGAAAATAATAAAAAATATTTAGTAATAAGTTGCATGCATATAATTATATTTATAAATATTTCTTAGTTTAGATGGTGCAGATTTTTAAAGTATTCATGATAAATGGGTGGTACATAGGGTAATAAATCCATCATATCTTCATATTTTTCTTTAGAGTGGATTTGCCTCACTTTCAAAATTAACTCACTGTAAATATCGTTAGCAATACAAATTACTAGTAACAAATTTATACTGATATTAAAAGATATTTATTGTGAATTGATTTAAAACATAAATTTTATGTTAATTTGTAATAAGAATTAGCTTTAACTATTTTTTTCACAAAATGGACTTACCCCACTTTCAAAATCAACAGCTCATACAGAGTGGGGCAGAAAGGATGGATGTTTTTAAAAAATCACAACATCTGTAATTGTTACTGCAAAAGATATTTGTTGGAAGATGTGAGTTTGTAATGAAATAGCATTTTACAGAATCAGGTGTGGAAAACATCTCCTATGTGGTGTCTGTTATCAGTGATGCATTTCTGGAGGTGATTTTGATGACTTCCACGCGAATGGCTTCCTTCAGTTCTTGCAAAGAACAGGCTCATATACACATGCCTTGAGGTGCTTTACAAGAAATAATTGCACATGGATAGGTCAGATGAACAAGAAGACTAATAGTGAGGTTGTGGCCGAAGTTTTCAATGCAAAAATGTGTACATCGGACGTTCAGCGCCGCCATCCTGTAAGCCTAAAAGTTTGACAATGGTGTTTGGAATGTCGAGCATGATTCCACTGATGTTCCATCATTGTCAAACTTCTAGACTTACAGGAAGTAAGTCTAGAAGTTTGACAATGATGGAACATCAGTGGAATCATGCTCGACATTCCAAACACCATTGTCGAAGGTGGCGCTGAACGTCCAATGTACACATTTTTGCATTGAAAACTTCGGCCACAACCTCTCTAATGAATGTTACTGTACCTGGAAATGAGATGACCAGGTAAGAGACAATCAATAATGTCAATTGATGTTCTAGCTGTGTGGGATGACACCCTATCCTGTTGAAACCACACACATCTGATGGTAATACATTTCCATCGTACATAAGGATGCGGAAATGTATTCCCATCAGATGTGCATGACTGACTGATTCCCTTTGCATACAACTGAGGAAACAGTCGTATGCAAACACATGGTGTTCTATCATCTACAGCTCCATGCCTTCACCCGAAAAGACAATGCTAAGACCTCACTACTTTCATGCTACCTGCCACAAATCTGCCACTCTAACTGGTGATGAGTTCTAGCCACTTCAAAAATGTCCATCCTTTCTTCCCCACCCTGTATAATGTTATTTAGAATGTAGTGAAGTGTAGTAAAGTTTTCTTTAATATTTTGTTTAATAAAATATTATACAAGTATTTTTGTCTTAAGTAGTAGTATTTAAATTATTATGTTCTATATTAAGTAATAGAGAATGCTTAACTCTATGGAATTCTTTTCACTAACTCAACTTTCGCAAAACTTGATAATAAAAATTACTTAACTGTGGATTTTTTAAAATTGTGATTCTTAATTTTTTTATTTCATACTAAAGTTTCATTTACTTAAAGCATTAATTTAAAAAAACTTTTTCAAAATGCAGAATTTTTTTTATAAATTCACAAGAATCTTGTGAATATCCTTGAAAAGGATTTTTATCAGTTCAAAAGTATTAAGGAAAGTGTTATATTTTGTTTGACAAAATTTTTTTGTAAATTTGTAGTGTTTTCTTGGGTTTCTTAAAATTTTTTTACATTATTAAAATAGTTTAATCATAAATAAAATGTGTTTACAGACTCAAAGTTCTTTGGTACATAATATAAATATATTGATATAAAATATTAAGCAACTAGCAGGTAGGCCCAGCGTTGCTCAGGCAAAAATAACGATAGCGAAGATTAAGATTAATACGTTATAGTCAACCTTTCCCGTTTTCACAGAATGCAAGAATTGGGTCCCCCTTCTTCCGGACTAATTAGAGAATTTTTAGATGGGTCTAAAAATATGTTCAATTTCCCGCAAAAATGAAAAAACTGCATCTGCGTCTTGCATGTTGCTTTCTCTTAATAATTCCGTTGTTACGTAACACTTCCATTGTTAACACTTTTATTGTTACTTAATACTTCCATTGTTACTTGACACTTCCATTGTTGATGGAAGTGTTAAGCCTTAATTCTGTCCCTTTCCCCTGTTGGGAGGTATTTTGAAAAATCCCTTCTTAGTGTGCATTCTCATGACATACCCTAACTGTGTATGAAATTTCAACTTTCAACTCCTAACTGTTTGGACTCTGCACTGATTATTATTATCAACTTGTATCAATTATATTAAGCAATTAAACTTCTTAAAATACATATATGTGTAGACTAAAGATATTTATAAAATAGTTTCATTGTGTATTTTAGAGGAATTTTGAATTACAAAATAACAGAAATGAGATAATAAAATTGTATAAATGTTTTCATTACCTAGTATAAAGAATGAGAAAAAATAAATAAACTTTTTGTTATTATTCATATTATTATATAATTTTTATAAACTTGAAAATTAATAAAATTTTCAAAATGAAATTTTCAGAAAGAAAAATTTTTCAAGTGAAACCGTCTTGCCACCCTATTTTAGAACTTGATAATGGAGAATACTTGTTTAAATCTAATGCAATATGCAGGTAAAATAAAATATTAATATGTTTTAAGAATCTGTTATATTTTAATTAAATATTTATAGATTTTTTTTGTTAATTTACACAAATTTTATAAGTAATCGATGCAACTTGAATGAAATTGAATTTTAAATTATTAACATATTGATAATTAATTTTAAACTACAAATTGATTCCTTATCTCTAGGGATAGCTAATGTTGAGCTAATAATCCATCTTATTTGAAAATTTCATTTTAAAAATCATCCATGTAATGTACCAAATATGTGATAATACAATTTTTTGTCTGGTTAGATTTGTGAGATGATATTTATTTTGTTGAACATTTTACAAGTGTGTTTTTATAATAGCAGTGGTAGCTCTTCAGACGTAATTTGAAACATTTATTTTATTTACAGATATCTTTTAGCAAAAGCTAAGAATGAAAATATTACAGAAAAAGTAGAAGAATGGCTTGAATGGGAAAGTAGTCACTTTCAAGTAAATGAACTCATTATTATTATTAGTTGAATATATGTTATAATTTATTTTTCAAATATTCTGAAAATCAGCCATCATTGCTTATCAACTATGAAAGCATATTTAAAATTCAGGTTTTTAAAACCAAAATCTTATTTATCAATAGAATTCAAACACTAATTAATTATTGATTCTAAAGAATTTTATGTCTTCAAGACACAATAAATTTCTTTATTTATCACTTTTTGATATATATATTTTTTTCATTATAGTGTGATGAAAATTGCAAACTAGATTATTGTAGTAAAATGTCAAATCTGTATCTATAGCTATACTGATATATAAAGTGAGAATATTTGTTTGTTTGTTTGCTAGAGATACTCTCAGAATCTACAAAACAATTTTTAAAATTGTTTTTTATCGGAAAGCTTATTTCTTCCAGATGAACATAGATAGATGCTATATATTTTCATATTAAGAAAGTATGCGTGTAAATGATGTTTTTACTGCAGCATTTCTTTTGCATCATTATTATGAGGACAATCCCCTCCCTGAGTTTCCAGGCAATTCTGGGCACTCAGAACTTTGCTAATTTAGATATAAACAAACAATCAAAGTCAGATTTTCTAATAGCCAACATCTATGAACTGAATTATAAGAAGGTAGCTTAGCTGCCTATCAAAGCCAAATTATGTAATTTGATTATTTAATCATTAATTAATTTAATTATAGGTCAAATATATTGCAGCTTTATAAATATCATAGTCTTAAATTCATTATATGTCTTTGATATTTATATTAAGGAATTTATGGAATCCATCAATAAGTTTAATAAGTGTATACATTGATAAATTAATGCATTAACTTCTGGATAAGATATATATTTTAATATTAATTGAATAAATTCTATGTTTTAGTATCCTGTCATAAGGAATAAGAAAAGATTTCTTAATTTATAATTTTCATATTTTTATGCTAAGAAAACATTATGTAAATATTATTTTCAAAGAAAGTTCATTAAAAGACTAATTTTGAGATACATTGACTGTAATTATTGTAATGATTTAAATTGGATGGGTAGAAATTATTTAACAAGAGATGACAACAATTATATACAGTATAAAAATATGAATAATATATACAAAATGATTAATATGGATTATATGTTCTAATTTATATAAATACAGAATTATAGTGTCATATATTAATTTGTATAAAAATATCTGAAGTATGAAAAGCTACATAGTTACTTTAGGCATCAAATTATATATGATAATTACAAGATATGTTCAAAAAACTTGGGTACAGAATAAAATAAAACTTGTTAGGATATCAAAAAATTTATTTAATATGTTTTAAAATATCTCACTCTGAACTTCAATACATTTTCTCCAAGTCAGAAAACATTTAGAAAATTTTACTACTTTTGGGAATTGCAAACTTCTGTTCAATTTTTCTTGTTTAAGTTCTACTGACTCAAACTAGTTTCCTTTTAATTAAAGTCATTTTTTCTACTTTAGATAAAGTAAAAGCCATTAGGAACTAAATCAGAGGATAAAGTGTTTGCAACAGAATAGTATTTTCAATTTTATAAATTTCAAATTTTTTCATTTTAAAGAGAATTAAGAGTAATTGCTCTTATCCTTTTCTTTTAATAGATTTCTTTCATTTGTCCTGTATGAGTATAATAAACCAAGATAATATTAACATAGTATCATTTGAAAAAAATAGTAAAAAGAGAAATAAGGGAACATTTTGCTATTGTAAAAAAGTAAAAAACAAAAATGTAAATTGACTAAATTTAAATACAGGTATAAATGTATTACCAGAGTGCTGTACGATTATAGATATCACAAAAAAATAAGAAATTGATTTTAATGGAAAGAATATGTTATAAAATAACAATTGATAAACTTATTCCTGTGAATGTGCTGATGAGGATCAAAAGATCAAAATGCATATACAAGAAAAATAAAGAAAATAACAATGTTTTAAAGTATTTTTTTAATACTAGTTTATAGTTTTTAACATTTTACCTGTGAATGTGCTGATGAGGATCAAAAGATCAAAATGCATATACAAGAAAAATAAAGAAAATAACAATGTTTTAAAGTATTTTTTTAATACTTTAAAACATTGTTATTTTTGTTTGATGTTTTAACAAACAAAGAGTAATGTTTTAAAGTATTTTTTTAATACTAGTTTATAGTTTTTAACATTTTACCTTGGATGAAAATTCGGGATAGCAAAAGAAATAGCTAAGATTTTATTCATGTTTTATCAGATTTTATATATTTTTAATATAATTTTAATTAAATAAAAGAAAATTTTGCATTCTCTGAAAGAAGCTGATTTTTCTAAANTTTTAGAATATCTTCATGAATTTAAGAATATTACAAGATGGTTTGATCATCTCAACCTTATGGATTCTTTTTCAAAAGCTGTTAAAACTGTAACAAATGACACCAATGCTAATGTTTTTAAGGTAAAAACATTAAGGTACTTCAATATTTTATAATTTCTAACCAAAATTAGGATAAATTTTTTTGTTGTTGTTTCAAATAAAAAAAGATGTCTATAAAACTGTTTTTTTGTTACTTTAGATTTATTAATTTTCTGTAAAATATAAATTCAGAAATGGAAGAATATTATTTATTTAATTAATAATTTTAAATAACAACTGTTTCGATAATCTCAATTTAAGTTTGCAAATCAAACAATAACAATCATTAATTATTGAAAATGTAATAACAGTATTACTCTGAGGACTTCCTAAAGATTAATGAAGAATAATGATAACAAGAAGAAAATGGTATTAGAGAATAAGTTTAATTATGCCTAGATGAAAAAATAACAGTATTGCATATGATATAAAATATAATAATGATTGTTACAAAAGTAATTTAAAATTTTTAAAATTAATACATTTTACTGATTAATATCATAAATGTTAATATTATTATGGAGTTTTTACTAATAATTAAAATGTTAATTTATATTTAGGTAAACATTCCATGTTTAGCAGATTTGGTCATTTGGTCAACAATATATCCATTGGCTGCAGATAAAAAGTTGTCATCAGGTAACAGATTTCATAATTGATAGGATTATGATAGGAAAATGTTATATCTAAAGAACTCTTTACTAAAACAATATCTCTGTAACAGTTAATTACAGTAAAACCTTACCTATGTGGCTACATTCAGGGTATACAATTTCTTGCCAAATAAGTGAAGTAGTCACTTATGAGGGGTTATAAAAAATGACATTCTGAACTGTAATTAAAATACTGTACTGATTTCTACTAAAAGTTTAATATATAACATAAAAATAAATGAGAATAATGATAATAAATTTGTATAAAACTGTGCATTTTTTGCGATATACAGAAATTCATACTTTCATGCAAGACATTAAAACGAACCTGTATGTAGAAAATAGATTAAAATTGTTAGCTACCTAATGTAATGCAAGCATTTTATCTCAATAAAAATCTACACTTTATTCTAGAGTCAAGAAATTTTTATAGTTTAGTATTATCTGGAAGTTTAAAAATAAAAACTAAAAATGATAGCTTCTTCACTGCATATTATTTCTGGATAAAGAGGATAAAAAGTATATTTTATGTTATTTATAAATTATTAACCCATAAATCTAATTTGATGTAATGTAATATATTGTTTTCATTACATTAGCAATTGTACTGAATAATACAGGGTATATAAACAGTGAATGCAAGCATTTGCAGTAGGGTTTATTCAAGTATTGTACATTATAGTCTTAACTCTAAGTTCTGAAAATTTTTCTTTCTGTTCCTGGAGACAAAATTGTTATCTCTCTGACTACAAGGGGATTTGTATAGAGCTAGTGGAAGGAACGGCAAAACTAGATTGAGGTGCCTCTAGTGGCGACGCGGGGAAACAAAATTGGGGCTACAAATGTGGCATGTGCTTCTCCTTTTCGTAGCATATGAATAATGTTTCTTAGAAGGCAGTGTGGTTTTGAAGCAATATCTACCGAAACCCCGAGAAAAATTAATTTAAAGAAAGGAGAGAAACTGCTTTTTACAGTAAATATTAGTTTGAGTACCCACATCATTACATAACTTTTCACAAAATAAGACTGCCATATTATCTGTACTATAAAGTGGTTCCCCTACATCAGTTTGTGTTCCAGTGTCATGTTTGGTGATCACAGGTATGGTTTCGGTGTCCATATCCATGCTGTTATCCACACTCTCCACCTTTTCTTCTTTCCTTCTTGCCTGTCTTAAAAACTTATCAGCATTTCCACAACCCTGTTTCTTGTAGCATGTTGGAAAAAGTGTGGGAACGTATGCTGGATGGTCAGGGTGCTTCTCCTTTTCCGTCCACCTACCTCCTCCACCGTCCACCTTTTCCGTCCTTCTCAATTTTCCGTCCACCTACAAAATGCTGACTGCAGACTTTACTGTACTTTGTGGGTTGCCAAGGTTTGCCATCTTTTCTGAAAAAAGTGTTTTTAATTTTACATATTATATTACATTACAATTATCAAGCAACTTTGGTCACTTTTTGACTAATGAATTGCTTGAAATGATCTTTAATACTGTCCCTGGCTAATAATGACATCATTAAGCATTTTTTAAATTTTGTTATTTATTATCAGGATTTTAGATTTACAGAAATATGAAATGTTTTGGTATTTTTAATGAGTTATTACTCAATGCACTATGTAAACAATGAGTAGTAATATAAAGTGGACTACACCTATTTACCACTAAAAAAAGACACCCTAGCCATTTACAGAGATCATTGCAATACAATGCCTTTAAATGTCACAGTTATATATATACACACACACAACTTTAAAAAAATACCTTAAATGAAAATACCCAAGCATAATACTTACTCAATCCACCGAATTGCAGTCAGCCATTTCTCTTTGCTTCCAGGGTATTTTTCATTTGGAAATGAATAAAACTTTGTACGTGGCGGTGCAGTAATATATGTAACACTACACCCGACCGCACAACAGATATTTTTTGAAGTTTTGTGTGGCAGAAAGCTGTGATTCATTATACAGAAAGAAAACAAGCACCGTGTTTCACTATATATCTAACCCAAAGATGCACATGTTTTCCCAAAAAATTGTTTTTGCCTGCCTACAGGTGGCACTCAACTCAGTTCCACTAGCTCTATAGCAAAACCAGTCAAACAACTTGCCCTTTGTCAATTTCTTCTCAAATAGATTAAACAGGAAATCAGCCAAAATTGGTTTAAAGAGTTAAATGTGCCTAATGATGAACTATAGAATTTTGATTCATTGTAATATTTTTTAATTTCATATTTTAAAAAATGTTGCTATTTTTAAAATAATTTGGATTAAATTAATCAAAATAAATATCTTTTAAAAATAAAGAATTAATTTGACTATTCATGTGCATTCTATGAGATGTCAAGGGTCTTGATTATAATATCTTGTAAGGCCTAAAATATTTTACATTTTTGAGATTTTGGAATTTTTGGTAACATTTGATGTCATTTGATGATTACTCAAGCATTTCATGTTAGTGAATGAAAGAGTCGGTTTATCAGTAAGACCAATGTAGCTTTATTATATTAGATATTAAAAGTAAATAATTTTANGCAGTTGTCACAATTTCATCCATAATTTCAGTGACATCATTTCTGTCGCTCTGATTGCAGGAGGGACAAGGCTTTCGCCAATCAGAATTCAACTGTTATTGAAACTATTATTTAAAAATATCAAATTTTTCTTTTCAAAACATTTTTAATATCATTGTTGAAAGAAATGGCATGCTTCAAAACACTGATGAAACAATGCTCGAATGTACAATTTCTTGAATTGGTATTCAGAGGCAGAAACTGAACTGTCAACCAGGGAAAGTCTTCCAGCAAATTATCTTCAAGGTCTTTTGGGTGTTCTGGTGCATTGTCCAAGGTGTCATGCTTTTAATGGCACGTCATTGGTCTGAAGGTAATCCTTGATGCTTGGAGCACAAACTTCAAATAGCCATTCTTTGAAAAGAGCCTGCATGACCCATGCCCTTTTATTTGATCTCCACATCACTGGCAGTCATTCTTTAATTATGGAATTTTTTTGATAGGGGTTCTCAAAGTGATAGACTAAAAGTGGAATAAGCTTCATATCACTGCTAGCATTAGCTCCCAAAAGTAACGTCAATCAGTCTTTCATGGGTTTATGCCCAGGAATATTTTTCTTGTATGATGTAGATACAGTTCAGCATGTGCTTCCAAAATTAACCAGTTTCATCACAATTGAAAATTTGTTGTAGACAATATCCTTCTTTTTTAATGAATTCTTCAAATTTGAGACAGAACTTCTCAGCTTCTTCTTTATTTGCACTAGCAGACTCACCGTGAATTACAACATGTTAAAATGACAGATCTCCTTCTAAACTTTTCCAAATCATCCAGTGGATCAATTATAAGGAGTTATAAAAACTATTTATAGACTGTTGTTAATGTTTCAAAATAAACTTGATAAAGTTACATTGTATTTTTATTAACAGCAATAATAATTTTTAATAATAATAACAAAGTTAAAATAATATTAATTATTTCTATGCTAAACAAACTATAATTCAGCTAATATTCTTATACTTGCAAATATATTCTGTCCTTTGTTGTTTGTAATTCATTGTCTTCTATCTTAAAAGTTGAAACAAGAACGAATTTTCAGGTCTAAACCAAAACCATGTGTACACATGAATATTAAATCATGTGACTCAAGACTTGCACGTGATCTTCACATAATATCTGGCAGTTCTGATTAATTCAGTTAACTGCCAATAGGGTCACTAATGTCTACAAAATTTTCTTGTATTTCCTGAGTGAACTCTCTAGATATACTTACTCAATGCCAAAAACAGCACAAGATAAGCAATTTTTCTCCCTCTCGTGAAGTGCACAATTTATTCTGTTTAAATTATTTTGAATTTTTCACCTTCTTGCTTTAAGAAAATTCAATTTTATGATGTGACTTGAGTCTTTTTCTTTTTTAAATAAAATTTATGGATTAATTTAAATAAAATCATTAAATTTTCTTATATGGCAAAGAAATGACTTATCTAATTATGTAATTGATTTTAGACAAACTTTTTCATTTTTTGTAAATAAAGTGTTTTTTTAATAAAAAATTTATATAATTGTGTACAAAAAGAGCTTAAATAAACTTGGCCGAATATTACTTAATTGAAAGGGGAAATGCAGAGACCTCAATAGGTCAGGGAATAATGTCATAATTGGTTAGGGAAAGTCAGGAAATCACAGATGAAATTACTTGTATGAACCTTGTAAATCTGTAAAAATAATTAGAAATACAGTGGGTGATTGGTTAACGAGCATAATTTGTTCCAAGACTGTGTTTGCTATCCTAATTGTTCATTAACCTATTATCAATTTACCATAGATTTTTATGGGAATTTGATTAATTCGTTCTGGAGACCCCAAAAAATAAATAAAAAATTATATACTTTCTTATTATGTTTATTTATATGTAATAATAAAAATACATATATACACAGTCTTGCATTTTTATTAGTCATGTTTTTTCTGTTTGTGGGGTTAAAGAATCTGTCCAATGTCAATTGATTTTCTCTCTTTGGTATTTTTCAGAAGTAATTAATAGCATTGTAATTGTAGAGATTGCCAAGCCTGTTAACCTCAACCTGGTTTGGATGCCATTCTAAGACTGTTGTTCTGACATCCTCCTGCTTCTTCAGAAAATCTTTAATAGCAGATGTCGTTATTAATCCTCTTTTGTCTTCCTCTTTTTTTTAGAAGAAAACACATCTCACTGAGTTTCTTGGTGTTCTTCATTCAAGAGTTCTTGGAGTTCTGTTGTTAGAACAGTTTCAGATTCCATTATGAGCCCTTCAATGTCATCTTTATTCACCTCTAGCAGTTGTCACAATTTCATCCATAATTTCAGTGACATCATTTCTGTCNCATTAACCTATTATCAATTTACCATAGATTTTTATGGGAATTTGATTAATTCGTTCTGGAGACCCCAAAAAATAAATAAAAAATTATATACTTTCTTATTATGTTTATTTATATGTAATAATAAAAATACATATATACACAGTCTTGCATTTTTATTAGTCATGTTTTTTCTGTTTGTGGGGTTAAAGAATCTGTCCAATGTCAATTGATTTTCTCTCTTTGGTATTTTTCAGAAGTAATTAATAGCATTGTAATTGTAGAGATTGCCAAGCCTGTTAACCTCAACCTGGTTTGGATGCCATTCTAAGACTGTTGTTCTGACATCCTCCTGCTTCTTCAGAAAATCTTTAATAGCAGATGTCGTTATTAATCCTCTTTTGTCTTCCTCTTTTTTTTAGAAGAAAACACATCTCACTGAGTTTCTTGGTGTTCTTCATTCAAGAGTTCTTGGAGTTCTGTTGTTAGAACAGTTTCAGATTCCATTATGAGCCCTTCAATGTCATCTTTATTCACCTCTAGCAGTTGTCACAATTTCATCCATAATTTCAGTGACATCATTTCTGTCGCTCTGATTGCAGGAGGGACAAGGCTTTCGCCAATCAGAATTCAACTGTTATTGAAACTATTATTTAAAAATATCAAATTTTTCTTTTCAAAACATTTTTAATATCATTGTTGAAAGAAATGGCATGCTTCAAAACACTGATGAAACAATGCTCGAATGTACAATTTCTTGAATTGGTATTCAGAGGCAGAAACTGAACTGTCAACCAGGGAAAGTCTTCCAGCAAATTATCTTCAAGGTCTTTTGGGTGTTCTGGTGCATTGTCCAAGGTGTCATGCTTTTAATGGCACGTCATTGGTCTGAAGGTAATCCTTGATGCTTGGAGCACAAACTTCAAATAGCCATTCTTTGAAAAGAGCCTGCATGACCCATGCCCTTTTATTTGATCTCCACATCACTGGCAGTCATTCTTTAATTATGGAATTTTTTTGATAGGGGTTCTCAAAGTGATAGACTAAAAGTGGAATAAGCTTCATATCACTGCTAGCATTAGCTCCCAAAAGTAACGTCAATCAGTCTTTCATGGGTTTATGCCCAGGAATATTTTTCTTGTATGATGTAGATACAGTTCAGCATGTGCTTCCAAAATTAACCAGTTTCATCACAATTGAAAATTTGTTGTAGACAATATCCTTCTTTTTTAATGAATTCTTCAAATTTGAGACAGAACTTCTCAGCTTCTTCTTTATTTGCACTAGCAGACTCACCGTGAATTACAACATGTTAAAATGACAGATCTCCTTCTAAACTTTTCCAAATCATCCAGTGGTAGCCTTGAATTCTATCTCCTCGTGATGATTGTGGAGTTTGTTTCTTCAGTTCTTCAAAAATTTCTCTAGCTTTCTCTTGAATGATAATCATACTAGTTATATCTTTTTTCATTTCCTTTTCTTTTATCCAAATTAAAAGCAATCTCTTCATTTTTTCATGAATGGCACATCTTTGTTTCTCAGATGTGATTTTCATTACTCCTTTAACTCCTTGAGTCTTCTTGATTTTATCTTTCTTAGCTAAGATTGTGCCTACTGTAGACCTGTTCAAGTCATACTGCCTAGTAACATCAGACATCTGCCCACTCTCTACCTTGGCTATTATCTCTTGCTTGGTTTCTATGGTGAGCACAGTTCCTGACACTCCACTCTTTTTAGAGTCCATAATATTATCAATTTCTTTTTGAAATAAAAAGTTCAGAAAGGCACTACAAAAATTCAGAGAATGGAAATCAACTAGCACATGAAAAAATTATGTAAATGTGAGGCATGAATGAAATTTGAAATTTTGGTGTTAAAATGTTAACGAATATCCAATAGGACAGTTAAACGCTCACCTTTAGAAAATAAAAGCCTAGGCAAAACTTAACAAGTGCCCAACAGTCTTGTCACGATTATAAAAAATTATTTGTCAGAAAAGTAAACAAAAAGCTGGAATTACAGTTGAGAGTTTCAAAGTTTGGTGAAATACTGTTCGATCGGTATCGGGTTGAGTATCGATGTTGATGTTTCCTGCACTCCGAAAGGTTTTGAATTGTAACCTGAAGACAAGGAAAAATCAATTGGTATTTGTTATTTTCTGTCGCTTCTTTTTATGTATGTTCTGTGAAGTGTTGTTGTCCGAAAATAAAAATCTTTTGCGAAAGTGTTTGTTATCCGATTTGTTTACTACAGTCTTGTGAAGTGTTGTTGTCCGAAAATAAAAATCTTTCGCGAAAGTGTTTGTTATCCGAACTGTTTGTTAACTGATCACCCACTGTATAATATAAAGTAAGAAAGGATATGATAAAATTTCTTCCAGCAGTAAAAATAAATATTAAAAAGTTTTATTATGAATATTGTATTTACATTAATTTATATAAGCCTACAAACTATATCGTTTATATTTTAAAAATTGCCATAAAATTGAATAAATACACAAAATTATTATTATATTTTATATGTACCATCTTTGGGGCACTTGTGCAGTTTAGGGGTACGGAAGTTTGAGAGGTTTTCTTTCATAAAATTAATCAAATCTAGACTAATTTCACTCGAATATTTCCAAAATACGGAAATGATGTTGGAAATGATCACTACAAACTATATCGTTTATATTTTAAAAATTGCCATAAAATTGAATAAATACACAAAATTATTATTATATTTTATATGTACCATCTTTGGGGCACTTGTGCAGTTTAGGGGTACGGAAGTTTGAGAGGTTTTCTTTCATAAAATTAATCAAATCTAGACTAATTTCACTCGAATATTTCCAAAATACGGAAATGATGTTGGAAATGATCAATATAAAATATGCTATAAACAAAAAATTGTCGGAATACTTACCGAGTGTAACTCATTCGAAGATGTCATTGTTTGAGCTTGATGTCATTGCGGAGCAGTACATTAGATGGTTGTTGCTATTCAGTCATGTGACTATTCATCTCTGACATGTTTCCTGATAACTTACTCTTTTTGTGAAGAATTTGCCGAACTATGGAGACATCATTAACAGAAATATTAAAACATCATTCCATTTTAAATATGGATTAAAATTAACATGTAATAACGTACGATAATGCAATATATAACTAATAATTCTGCTCAGCTTTTAAATGGCCTAATTTCTTTAATGTTTTAAACAAAATTGAATTATATTTTGTTGGTGCACAAGAATAGTGACACAACTCAAAAAAATAGTTCTTCCAGAACAGTCACTTAAAAGTTTCTTGTTTCCTGCAAGGCTTTGTCATGATCTTGGATTTTTAAAATTTTCAAATCTATTTTGGAAATAAATATTAATGTTCGTTCTTCCACATAAAAATATGGGGAGTTTGCTATACATTTCTACAATAAACTCGAAATTGGAAATTTTTGAGTTGTGTCACTATAACTCTGAGTTGTGTCACTACTAACGATTTATTTACATCAAGACATTAGACATCTCTTGTTGCATCTGACTAATATTTATTATCATAATATATATATATATTATGATAGAACTATTGTCGTTAGCTAACGACAATATAATCAATAATAATAGTAAGTAGTTTTTCTAATTACAATAAAAATACAATAATATATTATGATCTATCATGTGATGTCTCCAAAGTTCAGCAAATTCTTGGCAAAAAGAGTAAGTTATCAGAAACACGTCAGAGATGAGTAGTCACGTGACCAAATAGCCCCGACAATCTCACATGACACGCTTCATATGCGTCCTCCATCTAATGTACCACTCCGTGACGACATCGAGCTCAAACAATAGCGTCTTTGAGCAGGTTACACTCAGTAAGTATTCGGACAATTTTTTGTTTATAGCATATTGATCATTTCCAACAAATTATATGTGTTTTGGAAATATTCGAGTGAAATTAGTCTAGATTTGATTAATTTTATGGAAGAAAACCTCTGAAACTTCTGTACCCCCTAAACTGCATAAGTGCCCCATATTTGCTAAATTCAAGTAAATAATATAAATTTTCTATTTTCAAAGGAATCTTTGCTAACAAGTTTTAAACATCTGCATTTCCAAACAAAGTATTTATGTGATAATGAAGTTATTTCAGTTTCAAATCAGGATGAAGAAGAAAAGGTATTTTTTCTGTTTTAATTCTGATTTTTAAAAATATTCTTATATAATTTATGAAGTAATAACTGAGTCAATTCAGCTCTTGTCATTAATTATAATTTATATATTATAGTATTAAATTTCAATTTTGTTTTGATTATAGTTTTCTTTTTAATTATTGACAAAAGTTTAAGTACTGTAGTTATAGAAGACAAGGAGAAATCATATATTGAATGCTCTTTAAGATATTTTATTCTATAGAAAATTAATAGTATTTATTTTTAAAATAAATTATTCATAAAATATAGCTATTTTTTGACTTCGAACTCAAATGTGAGTTATAAATAAACACTTGGCTTTATTTCCATCACTTTTTAATTGATACGTGACAACTGCACGTTTCGGGCATAAAGCCTCTCATCAGTCAACTAAAAGATACAATTTTTAAAAATATTACATAAAATATCTAACAAAACAGAATTAAAATAATGTATATTTCTTACCATATCCATTTTTAATCTGTTATACATACAAGGTCTTAACCCAATAGGCACACACAACTTATTTTACAATAAGTGGAGTAATTTCATTAAAATCTGCTATAAATGATCTTTTACTTATTTCACAATATCCAGGAATTTTATACATAATCACATATATATCTCGAAAGAGAAATATATTTACAAAACACAGTTTCAAAAACAACATAGCTATTTTTATTGATATTACTTCACATTATAATTGTAATGCACTTCTCAAAATATTTATTTGTAAAAATATAGGTTTTTAAGAATTATAAAATAGCTAATTTGAAAACTTTAATCTTCTCTATCATCTAAACTTATTTTATTAATGTAATATTTATAATTGAAAATTTAATATTGTAAACTTCATGTTATATACAACAAAACAGTTATATTCTTCAATAACTGTTTATTCAAAATACATATTGTATTTTATTCCATAAACTGTATACCAAACAGTATTTATTTTTTAGTGAAAAATTTATATATTTTCAATTACATTAGGAATAGTGTTGCAACAATAAATTTCCTCACCATAATTAACAGTAAAACCCTGATTAAAATACATAAATACAATGATTAAAATACAACAAAGCAATAAACAACAAGTATATAATATAAAATTATGAAAAAGAAAAGAAAAGTAAGAATTGTATAGTATTCTTGTACAGTCCTTTTTTGAAATGGTAATAATCAATGTTAATATTTTGTCATTTGTAATGTGAAAATTATTTAATATTTTACAATATTTAGGACATTGATGCTCCAAAATTTTATAATATATTCAATCTATTTAAATTTTGGAATATGAATCAAAAACAATCCAGTGTGAACAATTTTTGTTCCATTGAAGTGTAACATTGCAGCCTGCAAGAATAGACTTGTTTTCTGTGAATTGGTGTATGATGTTCATTGTTATGTGTTCCATGAGTGTGTTCTTCAAGTTTACTTACTGTCTTGTTGAATCTTTTCTAATCTTTTAAGACTTTCTATTATAAAAATTGCAATTTTTCTGTTGAATAAAAATGCTGTGCTTCTCATGGCAGTCAACGTGTTAATGAATTTTCATTTTGAGTTGGATAAATGGAGTTCCATTATATAGTCGACCCCCCCATAAGATCATAGATACGTTCCATTCTTCAGGAATCCGATTTCTTACGAGTCCTTCCAATCACAGCCCGACACGTGAGAAGTTTACGGACTACGGCTGATTGAAAGGTTTTCTTCCATAAAATTAATCGATTCTAGACTAATCCGACTCAACATTTCCAAAATACGTATATTTTTTTGGGAATAATCCATATAAACTACGCTATAAACAAAAAATTGTAGGATTACTTACCGAGTGTGCACCATTCGACATCGCCATTGCTCAAGCTTGTTTTCGTCGCGGAACAGCTCAGCAAACCGCGGCCGATTTCTAATAACCTATTTTTCTGCAAAAAATTCGTTGAACTTTGGAGACATCATTAATATAAATAATTTTAATCATCGTTGAATAAGAAATGTTCTTTCACAAGAAATGTATAAAATTACAGTACTGTATTAGACTTACGGTACCTAATTTACATACTGTACAGATGATAGTTAGCCTAAACTCTCCGTAGCGTGGCGCTACGCGGCGAAAAATATATATTTAATTATAATAAAGTTACAATAAATTAAGTTAATATATAATTATATATACAGTACCTAATTTATATATAATTAATATATAATTATATGTACAGTACCTAATTTATATATAATTTATATAATACTGTCCAGACGATAGAAATCTCTCCGTAGCGTGGCGCTACGGACGGCGGGTAAGTAGTTCGGCTGCCCGATGACGTTTTACGTATTATAGGAGTTATTTTTACCGTTGTTTACGGATAATGCCACAATTTTTATAGGAATCATAACTATAGGAAACGCTTTTATAGGGGGATCTACTGTACTAATTACAAGATACATTAAATATAGAACCTAAATGTTTAATCAAGAATAGTGTTTTAGTTACTTTTAAAATTTCCTTCTGGAAATTAGTCTTCAAGTATTTAAATTGCAAAAAACAAGACATGAATACATAATTAGAATTTTATTTTCTATTTTAAAAATTATTTCAATTTAACAGGTTAAAATAACTGAAGAAGAAAAGGAAAAGGCATATAACTATTGGCTAGAAGGCGTTAAATGTATTCCTGCTGTAAAACCACTTATTGATCCAATGTAAGTTAAAATGTAATTAAATAATAAAAATCAATCTTATCAATTAACCTTAACTGATAAGATTGTTTTTAAACTTAAAATTATTTTAAAGCTTACATTAAAGTATTAAGATAGTTAAAATTATTAAGGTGGCAAATTTTGAGAAATTTTCTTATATTTTGACATAACAAATATTATTCTATTGAACAATCTCAATAAAAAATTATTTAATGTATTGGTTACATTACATATTACTATTTTAAAGTTTAACACATTTGCATTTGAGAAAACTTTACATCAGATTAATAATACAGTAAAGCTCTAAATCTCAAATTTGAAGGGACCAAAAAATGGCCAGTATAGAGATGTTTGAAAAATAAAAAAAATTTATATTCAAATGCAAAATACAAAGCAGTATAAGGAATACAATAATTCTGTGATGTATCATATTTATTTGAATCATTATTAGAACAATGTATGAGGCTGTAATAATAATTCAAACAAGTAAAACAGCAAAACTGTATTTGGGACAAGACTGTGTCTCAGAGACTTACTACTAAGCAGAATCACTTTGATGCTCAAGGCGGGTCTCGTTCTCATTCTCCAATCTTCTTTGGTATTGCTGCTTTTGGGCGCAGTCATTCAAACTTCGTTGGCCATGACCACTAGGTCATCCACAATATATTTTCGATGAAATTAACCTATTCAATTTCGAGATTTCTCTTTGTTGCATGTTGGCCCGGGTTGAATTTTTGTTGAGCATAACGAAAATTTCTTATTTTTGAAAAAAATAATTGTGGCTATTGTATCATCCGAAATTATTTTTTTATTTTGCACAAACAATATACAGTTTAACCCGATTATAATGTCATCCGATGTAACAACAATCCTAATATAACTATATATATATATATATAATCGTGGAACCTAATAATATTGGTTCCACAATTTTACTATACTAGATAGTGTTAAAAAAACCTACTTGTAATATAAAACACTGTTTTAATGCCCTATTTGAAGCACTCCCAAATTTACAAAATTAGATTACAAATTTTATTTAACAAAGAAAATACTACGTGTTCAGTCCTAGGGTCAGAGTCCACTTCCTAGAACAACTGTAGGCGGGACTCTCACCACTTGACTTCGATTTGCCTGTTTGTAGAGAGAGGGCCCATTTTGTATTTTATTTTGACTCAGTTCTTGGTTCCCTGACTACCTATAAGTCTGGTTTTTTTTATGTGCGCATGATTTGGGCACTTAATACTCTGTGACAAATATCAACTGTCGACATGTACTTCTTCATACCTCTAAGCTGGTAACATGGCAGGCAGTATGATTTTATAAACAAGATATATTCTTGTTAATAAATATAATGAATTTAGACATATCACAAAATGATTTCTCTAAGCTATACTGAATTTATTCAAAAATCAAATTTTTTATAATACATTACATCAAATTTCAATATTCTCATTAGATCTGGTCAGTGGTGATATTCGAAATATTTAACGAAGGGTTCGCTAACAAAAAATTCTTCCTTAACAATTTTTTTGCTCAAATGGTGCATTAGCAACATTAACACAAAAACTGACCTTAAGATACCCATATAAATAAAAAAGATGCGTTCGCAAAATTAAATCAGTTAAAATTTAACATTGTTTATGCCAGAACTATATTTTTTTGATAAATAAAAAAAAGTGTTCAAAATGGTTTATTTTGTACATATTTTAATATTTTTCATTCAAAATATTTTATAAACATAAAAATTCTCAAGAAAAAACTTTCCTAAATCATTTATTTTATCATTAGGTATTATTATAATAATAGATAGATGTCATCGTCTCTCGAAATACAATATCTTTTTTATTTCGCTGTCGATAGCCGGACACGTGTTCCACAGCCATCTTGTATTTTCTTGCGCGCATGGGATTGTGGGATCTGTCGTGTGACTGGACCTAGTTTCAAGAAGTCTCTCGAGTCGATTGCGATTGAACCTTGTTTCAATCGCGAACCTGTGCAAACCTGCTGAATATCACCACTGGATCTGGTGGATTTTCCACTAAAGTGACTTTAATATACAGGTAACCCCCATATAACATGGCACTTCTATAGCACAGATTCACTCTAACATGGTTTGAAAACCTTGTACAACATGAAATGTAATAAATTTTCACATACTTAAGTACCCATAGTTCATGAAAATTATTACTTTTGTGAACTATTAGTACTTAAATATGTAAATTTTCTTTTCCCACCTTCTGTTGATACACGTGGTCCTTCTTGAAACTTGTTTCAGTGTTGCCAGATCTCAACGCTTCTGATTTTGGTGTTGCCAGATGTTTTTTTCTTATTCCATACTTGCTTTATTCTTCATAAGTGCTTAGCACCATATAAGGAAATTTATAAAGATCTTTTAAATAAAAGCAAGCAATCTAAAATAGCATATTTTTTGCGTAAGGTAGAGCATGGATCTGAAGATAATGCAGAAAAATGCTCAGAGGATAAGGATATCTTGCCAAAAAAGAAAATACCCTTGGTTAATAGTGCTTAGTGATGACAAAGAAAACATTGTTTAATTTATATTAATATGTATCATTTAAGAAAATTTTAATAAAGATATTTATCTTAATTATGAAAATATAATAGCATGTTTTTTAATTTTTGGAACCTAACACCCCCTTTTCATACTAGTTCTTTGTTTCGCATAATATGGCAATTTTTTGGAACATAACTCCCGTGTTATACGGGGTTAACTGTATCTGTATAACTAATCCAATGGCAGTCTATTTCAAATAAAGCAGACTGTCATTGGCTTTCTTATCCAACTTCATTAAAGCTATTTTACTATACTACGTGTTGAAAGTATTCACAGAACTTAACAGCTTGGCTGGCTTTCACTGAGTTCAATTACTCAAATTAAGACAGACAATGTTAAGGTACCTGAAACTTTGTTCAACTTTAGGAGTAGAAAAATATATTATAGTAGGGTATTCACCAAGACTGATAATCTAGTTTGACTTAAGAAGGGATTTGAGATTAGAGGTTTTATTGTATGTATGAAAAACAGTCTTTCATTACATAGAAACTTTTTCAATTTTAGAAATATTTCAGAATTATAATAGTTATAATGCTGATCATTTTAGTTTTAATGTTTCATCCAAGATTACTTATAATTGAAATTTTTAACAGTCTCATACAGATGAGGGGTCACCTTGTGACCCCAGCTCATATTTTTGTTTATATTATAGACAAATATTAATTTTTGAATTTGAAGTTTTTTTTAGTTTTATCCCTTATGGTTTGTAAATACTTTGGAGTATATTTGACAAAAATCAATGGATTGTTGCTTCCCTGTGAATACAGTAAAAACTGCTTAGGCGACCACCTGCATTTGATGGGCACCTGTCAAAAACCTGGCAAAAATTTTGGTACGGAATAGTTTATACATAGAGTCTTTGTAAAAGTTACCTGTATTAAATGACCACCTGTGTAACGCAACTGCGGGCATCAATTTTTGGATGGAACAACATACAACAACTGTAATAAATGACCACT
The DNA here is from genome assembly GCF_000671375.1 of Centruroides sculpturatus. Classification (NCBI taxonomy): domain Eukaryota; kingdom Metazoa; phylum Arthropoda; class Arachnida; order Scorpiones; family Buthidae; genus Centruroides; species Centruroides sculpturatus. The sequence continues at coordinate 399,760 of NW_019384878.1, forward strand.
TCTGCGAATATATGTGGTCTAAACTATTGTTCGAACCCATCTCAACAACGTTTCCCCCTCCTAGTATAATAAATTAGTCTAAACTCTTGTTTGAACCCACCTTGAGCACTTCTCCCACTCTTGAAATTAGGCACAGGTGTTAATGGATTAGTCCAGCTACAAAGGAAATTCATTTCAGCTTGTTCAAAAATGTCAGAAAAATGAAAGAAATGTGAAATGCTGTCATTAGAAGATCATGTTAAAGTTATTAGAGAAAGTTAAAATGGTTTATCACAACAGCAATTAGTGGCAAAGTTTAACTGTGGGAGAGAAAATGCAATTTATTGTACTGTAGACCTACAGTATTTTCCTTAGGGGTATAAAATATTGTACATGATACAGTTAATCGGCTGATCTCATTGTTTGATATAATTTATTTTATTTATTTATTTTTAAGTTTGTATACAGTACATGTGCAATAAACAGTTTATGTATCAACCTACCTTATTTTCGCAATATTTTTAGAAAAATAATATCCAAGTAATTTTTGTACACAAAATATTCAAACAATAAACACATTAACGTAAAAATCAGTTTTACAGGCAACTTCCTTTTTCAACTCCATGATTGTCATTGATATAATGAAATCATATTATGAGAAGAAATAATAGAATCGTTTTATTATTAATTAATAATTTTTCTTATTGTACTTAAGAAAATATTAAATATTTTTTTAAAAATACTGTATTTTTTTAAGTTAAAATAAGATTAAATTAACGAAAACCAAAGCCAAAGTGGTGGAGAGATGCATTGCGCTTCTGTATCGATGACATAATACTGAGAAACAAATGAAGAGAACCAAGTTGAATTAATTAAGTCAGAAAGAAGAAAGTGTGCGTTATAATCAAGAAAATGCGAATAGTGTATTAATCTTTAAAATATTAGTATTAAATCTGTCTTATAAAATCATGACAACTCCTGTTAATCGAGTTATTTGATAAGAATAAAATACAATACCAATATAGCTCTATTATTGAAAAAATTCACTTATTTTTGCTCAACTTGAGTTTTTCTTAGTAGAAATGGCTAAAAAGTGTGCAAAATACTTATTGAAATACGATATTACAGCACCACCTGTCTTTTGAAAGGAACCATGTGTGGTTACCAATAGACAGGTTTTATACTGTATTATATTATTTTGATTTGAGGAATTGTAATTCTGACTATAGTAGTAACTATAAAGTGTATTTAGTGTATTTATTAATAATAATTATTCATTATTATAATTCAACCAAAGCAGGTATTGATACACTTGACAAATATATTAGAACATATAGCTGTTAGTGTGGGACAAGAAGATGGCCAATGGCTGTATTTTTTAATTTGATTATGTAGTCACATATAATTCATATATGCTTTATTGCAAGGCAAATGAATCTTGGGCAAAAGATATCTAAAATGTGAATCATGTCTAAAAGTCTTTTTGAAGAGTCTAGGCAAATTATTATGCCAGATCAACATGAAATACAGAACTGAACATTCCCAAGGTTTACATATCAGTTCAGTATAAGAACTAAAAGTATTTGGCTTTGAATGCAACCAAGTGGGAGCAATTTCAAGAAGGACAGTTCAAACAGAACCAAGAGGAAGAACAACAAGAAATTCTAATAAAGGTATTCCTAAAAAAAAAAAAGGAGATGCTTTCTATGTCCAAGATCAGAAGACAGAAAATATATGAAATCTGGTACAAAGTGCATGAAATACATTTGCCCTAGACATACATCGAAAGAGGAATGCTGTATTGTTAGAACATGTACTGAGTGCAATTAATTTAAATTTATAATAATTATTTTCAACAATAAAAATTGTTTTGAGTTCTAAAAGTTGAGTTATTTTAAAAATCCAAAGTTATAGAAACAAATATATCAATAAAAAATATATCAGCTTGGTGTCAACTTCTAACCCCCTTCATCCACAATGCATACAGTCGAACTCCCTATAAGATATAGATACGTTCCATTCTTTAGGAATCCGATTTCTTAAGAATCCTTACAATCACAACCCGACACGTGTCAAGTTTACGGACTACGGCTGTTTGAAAGATTTTCTTCCATAAAATTAATCGATTCTAGACTAATCCGACTCAACATTTCCAAAATATGTATATTTTTTT
>NW_019384878.1:408606-510492 GCF_000671375.1 Centruroides sculpturatus
GAACTTCGGAGACATCATTAATATAAATAATTTTAATCGCCGTTGAATAAGAAATGTTTCTTTCACAAGAAATGTATAAAATTACAGTACTGTATTAGACTTACGGTACCTAATTTACATACTGACAGACGATAGTTAGTGTAAAAATCTTCGTAGCGTGGTGCCACGCTAGACGGCGGAAATTATATATTTAATTATAACAAAGTTACAATAAGTTAATATATAATTATATATACAGTACCTAATTTATATATAATTAATATATAATTATATGTACAGTACCTAATTTATATATAATTTATATAATACTGTCCAGACGATAGAAATCTCTCCGTAGTTGGCGCTACGGACGGCGGGAAAGTAGTTCGGCTGCCCGATGACGTTTGAGGTAATTATAGGGGGTTTTTTACTGTTTTTTACGGATACCGGTCACAATTTTTTCATAGTTTTATAGGAATCGTAATTATAGGGACCGTAATTATAGGGGGGTCGACTGTTTATTTATGTCGTAATTATTTAGAATTGGGGTTTCTTACTGACTCCCCTCATCTGGGTTTTCATGGTACACTTTTAGCATCCAGATGCAACTGTTAATCTGTCCACAATAAAAGCTTTAATGTATTCCACTTAGTAGAGGAAGTGTTAGCTGTTGCATTTCTCTCATTTATTATAAGTTTGTATAATATGAAATAAAGAAAAGTACAATAAGACAAATGATTATTTGTTTTATAAACATTTCATTCTTTGAAACTGTGTCTTTGAAGTTGATGCAGTATATAAATTATTTTCTCTATTTTTATCTAATTTTTTATTTTACTCTTACATTTATCAAATATATATTGTATTATTTTACTTTGTGTGTAATATAAAAACAAAATCAACAGAATCTCAACTATTTATGCAAACCAATAGTTTTTTTTTTTTTTTATATATAGTAAATAGTTAATATTGGTAAGAGACAATAAAGAAAAGCAAAGTCAATGCTTTTGTTTTTTCTTTGGAAATGGAAGTAAGAGTGAAGAGTTTAATTGTATAATAATACAATTAAACTTTTCTTCTAACAAGTAAAATTCAACTAAATTTTATTTCATAGAAGATAATAACAACAATTTATTTTTTAGTTTGCCTGTAAAAGGAGAAAAAAATATTCTTGTTACAAGTGCTCTCCCTTATGTCAATAATGTTCCTCATCTTGGTAATATTATTGGTGCAGTATTGAGTGCAGATGTATTTGCTAGGCAAGTATTTATTTTATTTAAAACTTTATTTTAAAGACAAAAGTTTAAATAAATTTTAATAAATTAACTGTTAAATATATTATATTTCTTTTTATTAGGTATTGTCGATTACAACAATATAATACTTTATATATTTGTGGTACTGATGAATATGGCACTGCTACAGAAACTAAAGCTTTAGAAGAAGGTGTAACACCAAGAGAAATCTGTGATAAATATTTTAGATTACATTCAGAGATTTATAGCTGGTTTAATATTTCCTTTAATTACTTTGGGAGAACAACAACAGAATGGCAAACAAAGTTAGTCCTAGATTTTTATTTATTAAATACTTATTAATTAAATCTATATACTGTATATATAAATGAGGATGTTTGTTTGTTTGCTATGCATGGCCAATGGACATTACTGAAGTTAGGAGTATAACTGCCAATGGACATTACTGAAGTTAGGAGTATGTGAACATAACTGCCAAGTTATGTTGTAGGACATTAACTTCGGTAATGTCCTACATCCAACTCCAGATTGTATTGGATTTTTGTCTACATTTGATTTGTTGGCTTTACATGTACAGGTATACCTCACCTTATGTTGGTATGGCTCCAGGAGAGGCGACTTAAGTTGAAAAACAACATAAGTCGAATTTACTTGTCACTAGGCTAAACCACAAATAACATTCCCAGTTTTGTATTTTATTTGTAAATGCATTTTTAATAATATATGGTTAATAAGAATCTATTTTAAGCGTACAAACGAATAAATTTTAGTTTTTAATATAGTAAAGAAAAAAGTAATCTAAATTTACAAATTCATGTGTGTACAGTACATACTTGTAAATGTACATATTTACAATTTGGCGATGTTTACAGTACATCGTGGACTCTTTATTTGTGAATGTGATTTGCTCTAAGACATTATAAAATAAGATGTTTTTGTAAGGTTAAATAACAAATACAGTTATTAAAATTATCTTGCGACAGTAGAAAATAAACTAATTTATATTAAATTTACTAATATCGAGTGGTGCTGACAATGACACCAAATGGTACATATTCGATGTACTGTGGAAAACACCACAGTAGCTCCAATATCTACCATTTGAGCACTTAAAGACCGCTAAATAAGATGACAACACAGAAACACAGATGTTTTCATGTTTCGTTCTATAGGATTTATCATGATTATATTAACATTTATTGTAAATATACATATTTTAATATGCTTTTATGTGTTTTAATGCTTTTCTAGTGATATTTCAACTTCAATATTTGTGGCAGATGGACGTAAAGTCGAATAAAATGACTTAAACTTGATTTTTATTTTTCCATGTATTTTTTGACAAACGACATAACTCAAGGTATACCTGTAGTGCCATCTATTTGAAAAAAATTAAGAAAATAATAAACTAAATATAATTTTTACAAAAAGGATATAAATTAATATATATATATTTATATATTATATTCACTTAATTATAGCAACAATGATATAGTGGGAAATAGACATGCCATTACTCCAGTACTGTGACAGGTGGCTTGCATGGAGTGAAATAGTGTTTGCCCCTGTATATCATACTTTTCCTGTTAGCAGTAGAGTACAGTAGAGCGTCGTTTATCCGAATTAATTGGGGACTGGGGTTGTTCGGATAACCGATTATATATGAAAAAATATAACCTATTCCATGTTGAAATTTTTCTCCGTTGTGTGTCGCTTCGCATTTAATTTTCATCAATGTTAAGCCTAACGTAAACTTTTTAAAATAATAATCGTGGCTATTGTATTGTTAAAAATTATTTCTTTATTTTTTACAAACAAAATAAATACATTGAAAAATATAAAAACAAAAATATACTTTAGAAGTTAATCTAGTATCAAAAATGTTTGATTCAGCATGACACACAGTCCTCAGAAAAACACCACACAAAAGTGCCAGTGCTGCCAGCTAAAACACACATATCAACAAAAAAAATATTGGAGTAGCCCAAGATATAGCCAAAGATTGCAGCACCACAGCACTAGCGAAAATTTAAATTTGCCGACTGGAATGCTTTCGGTTAACCAACGTTTCAGATAACCGGCTTTCAGATAAACGACGCTCTACTGTATGTATCTAACCATGCCAGTTATGTATCTAACTCTGTTCAGAGGAAAATTTTTGAATTGAAATAACATAACTTGCAGTTTGTATTGGAAGTTCGTGTATAGTTAATCTGACCTCCTATTTGTAAGCTTTCCATATCTAGTCTTGCCTTTCATCTATCTAACTCTGTTCTTGAGATTAAGAAAGGACAGACATTAGACAGACAACAGTGGGAATTTATAAGTCTACAGTTCTTTTCAAATTGCAGCCCAATAAGTACCCTCCAATAACTGAGTGGATAAAACCACTGAACACCAATAGTTGGTTGTGGGTTTGTGCATCACCAATGGACTGGCCATGTGGAGTTTTCTGGGTTTTCTTCATGTTAGTAACACCAAAATAGGGGCTAGCTTTACATAAGTCTTTCCAGGATGCATCCTCTTTGACAGATTGCTCACATGTTGTGTTGCCATAACCAAATAAACCAAACTAATCTTAATAATTTTTCTATAAATATGATATTTACCAGGACATACTTAACTACCACAAAACCTGGACACATCTCTCCCCTAATTTCACCTTTCCTTATTAATTCATAAACTCATTGCCCCAAACTTCCTTCACTGATACTGCTTAAAGATGTTTTAACATTCAGCCAAATTAATATACATGCTACGATTTTAAGGCAAAGTAGAGCTTGAAGTCTTTTTATGTGCCGATGTTTATTTTTCCTATTATCATGGTGACATTGTAAATTTTTTGTAGTTGTAGATTGTATAATGTGCACTTTAAACACATGTTGAATCTTACTGTCAAATATGCTTTCAGTATTCTTATGCCACAACTTTCAAAAGTTTCCTTTACATAGATGGTTTTGCTGAGCTTTACTTTTTCAACTTGGTTTCACCAATTTTTTTTTATTGGATCACATAAAAACAATTATTCTCAAATTTTTACAATATTTTTTTATTTAAACAAGTCTTATATGAAGTCTTTCAGACGTTAAGGTTAGCAACTTTGATCACATGCGTGGCCATCACAACCTATCCAAAATTGATCACTTTTCTAACATTAATAGTAGACCAGTATTAATTAGTAGTAGTTGATCATCCTCTCTCCCAGGAGATAGTCAACTACTACTTTTAGTCAAATTAACTTCAACCTTCTGCAACAGTACTTTCTTTTTATTGGACCCACCAGTATTGTGACATTCAAATAAGAAAATTACATAATACAAGGTTATTGGTGAATACAAAATTTGATGTAAGTGGTTTTTGAGTGTGCCAAATTTAAATATTTGGTCCATTTTCTGTGAAATTTGATTCATTGGCCTTTATACCATACAATGTGTAATGGCCCCAAATATGGAATGGACGTTTGAGCAAACACCCGACTCTTCTTTTTGTCATCAGATCTCAAAGCAGTTGGTGGGAAAAGAGAGCTGCAGACAAGATTATCGACATACTTGAACTTGGATGTTGTATAACCAGCATTGTGTACTACTGTAACAACCTGACTCAATTCATGTACTGTACAAGCAAGGGTGATGAAGGGTACAAATATGCTCTGTGGATAAGAGAAGCAATGGCCACATTTATACATATCTGGGAGGCTGAAAAGAGTTGGCTGGTATGATGTAAGAGGATAGTTCAAATTTGTAATGCACTGAGAACTCGAGTTGTGTAGAAATCCCATGTATAGACAAATCTAGGAAGGTAATCGTTCTTTCCTTTTCTTCTTCCATAGAGAAAGAAATGGAGGGATACACTCTGGCTACAGATTGAATGAGAGTTAACAGCCTCAATGGTACCATCCCAAGCAATTAAGATATCATCTACATACCTAATATAGAGTAAGGAGTAATGTATTGTAATGGGTAAAACACTATACTCTAATTTCTCATAATTAACTCAGCCAAAACAACTGAGAGAGAAGAGCCCATAGGGCCACCTTACTTTTATAAAAAATACTGGCCATTAAACTGGAAATAATTGTGTGAGTGACTAGAAGGAGAGTCTCCCATATACCAAATATTTGTTGGACTGTGAAAGCTTTTTCTAGCAAAAGGGTGTTAGCAAGAATTATAGCCTCAAAATTCAGTATGGATGGATAGAGCAAATTTACATCAATTTTGTAAACCCAAAAAGTCTCTGTTTGGATTGAACCCAATCTGTTAACGATACTTGTTTCAGCTTGTAACTTTGAAGAGACCACAAAATTGGAGTTGGAACAATTGTAGTGAGCAACGTAGCCAAAGGCCTTCTCCAAATTGTACATTGGGTGAGTATGTTTGTTGATCAATGGATGTAGAGACCATCCAGGTTTGAGTTTTTCCCTCAAAGATCCACAGGATTTGTTAGTGGATGAAGAGATCCTGCCTCACAATCTGTATTGTACATGTTTTCATGAGATGTGGCATTGTACTTCCTATAAAACTGCAGATTTATATTATTTTCCTGTGCAGATTATTATGTAATGCTAAGGATAGTTTTATCTTTTTGAGAAGTCAGGGTTCTACATTGGCCCTTTACAGCAGACACAAACAGGAGCAAAAATATTTTATATTGGGGCCACAACTAGAAAATTGGCTTGCCACTTTCAAGACCATCAAGACAATATCAAAAATTACAGAACCACTACCAAACTTGCTAGAAACGCTTTAGAAAATGGTTATGGTGTGTTATGGGCCGATGCCATCCTACTTCAACAGTGCTCAGATTGCAGGGTCATTTTCAAATGGGAGTCATTTTACATAACAACACAGTTCGTGTAACGAACCTTCATTTGATCTTCAAGCAATATAGTACACATTATACAGGAAGTTAGTATGATAATTTTTGTTCAAGTTAATTCTAAATTATAAATTTTTTGCATCTTTTTATGTCTATTTTTATTTCTGCTTTATTTATTTATTATTATTATAGTTTTTTCAATGTATTGATGCATCCTATGGAGTAAGCTTTAAATTTGCCATTTGGAACATATTAATATATATATTTTAAACTGAAAATTTCCATTATTCTATAACTGAAGAAGACAATTTTAAATTTCTCGAAAGTACTTGCAGTAATATTTCAAGTAAAATAATAATGCCAACAAACAGTGTTAGTGTTTTCTTAAGAATTTTGAATATAAAATAGGAAATTAATTTTAAAAAGAAATTAAAAACAGAAATAAAACAAAGTTCAATAAAAGTTGAGCATTACATAAGATCTCAAATAGCAGGAAATATTATGTGAATAAAATTTAAAATAAATTTCTTTCATTTCATTTACAATGTGAGATCCAAATAGCCCCCGGATCTAGATTAATAATTTAAAAAATAATGTTAAAGTTTTGTCATAAATTATTCTTTCGTTTGGGATGGAAAAATAACGTTTTCTAGCGTGGAAAAACAGCTAGGAGAGTCACTTCCTTTGACGGAAGCATGAGCATTCTCTGTCTTTCCCCTTATCGGCTAAAAATCTCGCTTCGATGGGAACTGTTTACCCCTCATTTCTCTCCCTTCCCATCCGTTCACGTGGATAAAGCCTCGACTGATAATTGGTCGTAAATCAGAATATATATGCGAAGTTCAGCCGTATTCAAGGAGTTCGTCGGGAGATCTCATGGTAGAAAGAAGTCTCCATATTGGCTCCACATCTCCCTTCGGAGTTTGTCGACAGATCCGAAAGTGACAAGATGCCACACAATCGCTCGCTAAGGCCATCTCCCTTTGGAGTTCGTCGACAGTTCTAAAAGTGACAAGACTCCACAGAAGTGTTCTCTCTAAGGCCAATGCCCTTAAGAGTTCGTCCATAGATCGGAGAGTGGAAAGGATTCCATACATATGCCAAAAGACCAACGCCTCGTCATCCCCGAACAAGTTACTCCAAAGTAGTCTATGAAGTACCTCAACGAATAAGAAGACGATACTGCCAAGTAAACAGGTCGTATGTTTAAAACTAGATTGTGAGCTCTCTCTCACACTGGTATAGGCTAAGAATAGATATCCTCCAGACACTATTAATTTATTATTTCGTTCTTTGATTGATTGTCTTAGATTATTTGATTATTTCTTATTTGTATCAGTATCATTTAATTGTTTATTAAATTTTATATTTATACTTTGTTAAGAGATGTCTCTGTATTATTATTTCCTGAATCAGATCTACGGTATAAATTTCACGCGTGTTTATCTGCGTTACGCAAAGTAGATAAACTGGTGTCGGGACCTTGACATAAGGAAGAAGGTGAATTCGCCATCACCAACTTCTGCTCTAAATTCTAACTTAACTATAAGACCCTCTGCCACTTGATTTCCTATTAAATAGAAAAACCATTCTTGTTGACAACCGAGACTATTCTCACAGAATAGAACCGATTAAGTGATACTAACTTCCTAGCAGATTAGTACCCCCGGCTACTCTCACAACAAGTATAGATAATATAAAGTAAACTTATGTATGTATGTAAATAAAATGAAAGTAATCTGTTTTAAATTTTATTTATATAACATTTCCTGTTACATGAAATTTCATGTATTGGTAAACTTCTGAAGTTGAACTTTATTTTTATTTTATTCTGTTTCAAAGAGCATTTTTTTCAAAAATATGAAATGCTGTATTTAGTTTGAAAAACAAGTATTTTTTACTAATACAAATAGCTTTTCAAGTTTGAGAAGATTGATTAGAAATTTAATTTAAAAATTTAAATTTTTTTTGAAATCTAAACAGGTTAAATGTTGCTATTATAATTGTAAACCAATGTGTGTGGTCAGATGATCATGGCAGTTATAGCATTAGCATACCTCTCTGGAGACATCAGATCAAATCCTAGCAGGTTAAAAACCTGGAATTTTTGGAAGTGGTCTGTCCAGATATTTCAGGTCTTGGCCCTCACCATCTGGCTGTGCCTCATTGTGGCATAGTCAAATCCATGATGTGCATGAAGAAAAGCCATCTTAGTGTTCATAGGGTGAAAAGAGCCCAAACAAAAAACTCTTTGTGCAATAAATTTAAATAAAAATTGATGCTAAATGATGATAATATATTTGCTTATTTTTGTAATTAGTTTGTTATTTATCTTATATTTTCCTTAATAAAGATAATTATGAATAACAAAGTATTAATATCTCACAAATAAATTGTATTTCTATTATTTATAACAAAGTTTTTAAATATTATGATTAATTATGTTTACTTGCCAATATTAATTTGTTACATATCAATTTTTAAACTATTATAACTATAAGTCATTATGTTTCTCTTATCCATTTAATTGTTTTATGGTCTTTTTCTACTAGTATGTTCTCTTATACATTAATAATAAAGAATAATTTGTTTTGTGTGAGTTTTGATATTGATAAACTGTAATGTGAAAATGTATGTTCACTTGTAGTAAAAGTAAGTAAGTAAAAGGCCTAGAGATAGGCATTAGACATCAGCTCTTATTAAATTTAATTATTAATAGTAACATTATTATAGCCCAAACTAATCCAGCAATCATTTGGCTTTACTTTTAATAATTAAGTATCTTAGGCCAAGACTTCACTAGTGTAAACCTTTGCCATAAAATTTTTAATCACATGACCTATTTGCGTTTGCATCTGGATTGTGGTGGAGGTCCAGCTAGCAAAGTTTTTATGGCAACGGTGCTGTCCCAAGTGTTGAAAGTAAATACTTCTTTGCACGTGAATTGGTGGAAATGGAAGACGGTTGTATACATGATATATCAATATAAAGACAATGATTATATTCTAAGAGTTTTTTCTGTACTATAATTACAAATGTAGTAAAAATAATATCTTTATTTTCATATATTAACTTTTATTATCGTATTATTAATTAAGATAATATATAGCACTTATAAGCTTAGCTTTTATTATTATATACTCCTCAAAATTGAAGGATTTTCCTTTGGCCGTCCATATCACGTGTTTTAGGCATCCATTATTATAACTGGGATACCTCTTGTCGTAGATACATGAATACTTTCAGATGTTTTCGATAAATCTTTTCAGATCTATTCTAGAGTAGCCACAAGGGAATGTACACAAAAGCTTTTTTCCATCATTTTCGCATCATGTCACAATGACTTAGATTTCACTAACTTCTGATTGGAGGATGGTATCATTTTATGGCCATATTCACGTTGAAAATTGAACACTGCTCAACTTGCTTTTACACTGTTCGTACGACCTGCTCAGCCGTAAAATATCATGGTCACGTGATTAAAAGCTTTTACGGCAAGGGGTTTTACGCACGTTTTTACAATAGTGGATTCTTGGCCTTACTGTATTTTGCTTTTTGCCCTTAATTTCATTAAATGTTTCTAATAACCTAACCAGTTATTTATATTTTAGAGCTTATCACAGCAGTGAATAAGAATTTCTTAAATTTATTTTATATTTAAATTTACAAAAATTAATATTAGTTAAAACACATAAAGAACCAGTAAAATACAGACCACTCATTGATATAAAGTATTATTGCTTATATAATCTAGAAATACTTATTAAGTCAAAATAAAATATTTTAAACAATTCAAAAAACAGTATAAAAAGTACAGAAGAATTTTTAAATGGTTTAAAAGATGTTAAAATTGAACAGAAATATAAAATATTATTAAAGATTATTAAATAAAGATTATTGAACTGATAATTTTTGTTTTGTCTAATAATTATTTTCAATTTAATGAAAAATATTATACTCAAAAAATCTGTATACCTGTGGGGTCAATGATAGGTCCAAAATTGGCTTACTTGGATATGATTGATATTGACACATTTATAAGTAATATTAGAGGGATTAAATTTTATAATAGATATGTGAATGAATGTTTCATTATATATAATATTCAAGAAATTAATTGTAGAAATTTATTAATGATGGTTAATGAATTAGACGATAATATAAAATTTGAAATTGAAGATGAAATTAACAATAAATTATTTTTTTTAAATGTGTTGTTGTCAAGACATGCTAACACTTTACAAATATAAAAAAATAAAATAACTTGTAATATGATGTATTTTCATTCATATGTTCATAAAAAGAAACATTTTTGTTAATTTTATACAAAAAAACTAGCTGTTACACATGACTTTGCCTGTGTGGATTTTGCAAGCAAACCCCATTTATATTCTGGATTTCAACAACCATAGTAATTATTATATAACACCTACCACTGAGAATGATGAGAATTGCTGAGAATCAAACAAACTGTTTTCAATTTGATCAATTTTCTGGAATGTTTACAATCGTTCTATAATCGAACCAATATGCAATAACAAATTCAAATTTAAAACAGTTCAAACATTTGGTTAAAAAATCAAAATACATAAAAATATTTATAACAATGTCTGAAATGTTATCAATTTAATACACCTAAGTACTCAATGAAGACTAAATGTAGTTGAAAACAAAAAAGCTCATCTAAAATAGTACAGTAGAAGCCATTCTTCGGGTTAAGTCTTAATCGTCTCCCTCCCCCCCTGCGGGGGAATTTCAAAAATCCCTTCTTAGTGTGTTTTCATGACATATCCTGTGTACCAAATTTCACCTCTAGCTTCAGCGGTTTGCTATGGGCATTGATGAATTAGTCAGTCAGTCAGGACAAGTAATTTTATATATATAGATTATAAATAGAACTATTTCAGAATATAATAAGAATAGTGAAATGACTGATATTATAAAAAAGGCACTCTGGAAGGTTGGCTAAAAGATATTGAATATAATAATAATAATAATGGTATTAACAGAGAACTTAGTACAGTCGACCCCCTATAACACAGGTTTCTATAGTTCAAATTCCTATATCACAGCGAAAAAATTGTGACAGTATTCGTACAAACACACTAAAAAAAACTCGTATAATTCGGTAAAATGTCATCACCGACTCGTGTCACGACAGGATTGGTCGAATCTAGACCAATAGCAGATATTGTACAAACCGTTGAGTTTAAACAAGCAGCAGACCTACTAAAAACCATTTATTATTTAATGTCCATAAAAATTATATTTATCAGGTCAGTCCATAAGTTCATGCGTATTTTTATCTACAAAAAAAGCAACAAAAAATTTTAATTAAATTTTATTTCAATCTATAATGTATTCACCATTATTTTGTACAATTTCTTGCCATCTTGATGGTAGCTTTTTAATCTCGTCTTTGTAAAATGATTTCCGTTTTGAACCAAAATATTCAGAAATAACCTTTTTTACATTGTTCTCATCCTCAAAAGTTTTCCCTTTTAAAAAATCCTGCAAACTCCAAAAAAAATGATAATCACTGGGAGCAATAACTGGCAAATATGGTGGATGAGGTAAAATTTCCCAGTTGAAGCTTTTGAGTTGAGCAGTTGACGTTGTTGTCAGTTAGCTATTGACAGTTCATGTGGTATCCATTTTCCTAGCTTCAAAACTTTTCCGATTTGTTGTAGATGTCTATGAACAGTTCCATGGATGAATTTAAACGTTCCGCAATTTCATCAACTGTTAAAGATGGTTCTGCTTTAACTAGTTCAGAGAGAGCATCATTATCAAAGTCAACAGGTCTTCCAGTACGAGCCTTATCCTCCACACTAAAATCATTATTTCTAAATCTTTCAAACCACTTCTGCGCAGNTTTTTTTTTTTTTTTTTTTTTTTTTTTTTTTTTTTTTTTTTTTTTTTTTTTTTTTTTTTTTTTTTTTTTTTTTTTTTTTTTTTTTTTTTTTTTTTTTTTTTTTTTTTTTTTTTTTTTTTTTTTTTTTTTTTTTTTTTTTTTTTTTTTTTTTTTTTTTTTTTTTTTTTTTTTTTTTTTTTTTTTTTTTTTTTTTTTTTTTTTTTTTTTTTTTTTTTTTTTTTTTTTTTTTTTTTTTTTTTTTTTTTTTTTTTTTTTTTTTTTTTTTTTTTTTTTTTTTTTTTTTTTTTTTTTTTTTTTTTTTTTTTTTTTTTTTTTTTTTTTTTTTTTTTTTTTTTTTTTTTTTTTTTTTTTTTTTTTTTTTTTTTTTTTTTTTTTTTTTTTTTTTTTTTTTTTTTTTTTTTTTTTTTTTTTTTTTTTTTTTTTTTTTTTTTTTTTTTTTTTTTTTTTTTTTTTTTTTTTTTTTTTTTTTTTTTTTTTTTTTTTTTTTTTTTTTTTTTTTTTTTTTTTTTTTTTTTTTTTTTTTTTTTTTTTTTTTTTTTTTTTTTTTTTTTTTTTTTTTTTTTTTTTTTTTTTTTTTTTTTTTTTTTTTTTTTTTTTTTTTTTTTTTTTTTTTTTTTTTTTTTTTTTTTTTTTTTTTTTTTTTTTTTTTTTTTTTTTTTTTTTTTTTTTTTTTTTTTTTTTTTTTTTTTTTTTTTTTTTTTTTTTTTTTTTTTTTTTTTTTTTTTTTTTTTTTTTTTTTTTTTTTTTTTTTTTTTTTTTTTTTTTTTTTTTTTTTTTTTTTTTTTTTTTTTTTTTTTTTTTTTTTTTTTTTTTTTTTTTTTTTTTTTTTTTTTTTTTTTTTTTTTTTTTTTTTTTTTTTTTTTTTTTTTTTTTTTTTTTTTTTTTTTTTTTTTTTTTTTTTTTTTTTTTTTTTTTTTTTTTTTTTTTTTTTTTTTTTTTTTTTTTTTTTTTTTTTTTTTTTTTTTTTTTTTTTTTTTTTTTTTTTTTTTTTTTTTTTTTTTTTTTTTTTTTTTTTTTTTTTTTTTTTTTTTTTTTTTTTTTTTTTTTTTTTTTTTTTTTTTTTTTTTTTTTTTTTTTTTTTTTTTTTTTTTTTTTTTTTTTTTTTTTTTTTTTTTTTTTTTTTTTTTTTTTTTTTTTTTTTTTTTTTTTTTTTTTTTTTTTTTTTTTTTTTTTTTTTTTTTTTTTTTTTTTTTTTTTTTTTTTTTTTTTTTTTTTTTTTTTTTTTTTTTTTTTTTTTTTTTTTTTTTTTTTTTTTTTTTTTTTTTTTTTTTTTTTTTTTTTTTTTTTTTTTTTTTTTTTTTTTTTTTTTTTTTTTTTTTGTGTGTAATGTTTGAGTCACTCCTTCAGAGGCCTCAATTGTGAGTATTATGTCCATTACCTTCATAGTTTAATGCTAAATGTGGTATATTGTTAATTGTGTGTAGAACTGTCCATGGCTGTCTTGCTTATAGAAAATATGAAAAAGTTGGAATTTATTGTACAGCACTTGTGAGAGCACTTTTATATTTAACATCAGTTTCTTTACTTGTGTTATCTTTATGGTTATTTAAAACTTCCAACATAACTTTGATGAATTTTTATCTTATCTTTATTGAAACTCCAACCAAAGAGGGACTTTTTTTGAATCCAAAATGCATTTTGGGTGTATTGTTTATATATTAGATTTAATTATTGTAAAATTTCTTTACCTTTTTGTAAATTTAAATATAAAATAAATTTAAGAAATTTTGTTCATATTCACTGGTGTGATAAGCCCTAAAATGTAAATAACTGGCTAGGTTATTAGAAACATTTAATAAATATCTTATCTTATATTTATATTATATTTTATATTTAACTTTAATATTTCTTATGATCTTTCATCTTTTTATTCAAAATTTTATTTAGGATTGCTCAAGAAATATTTTGGAAACTGCATGAAAAAGAATATCTCATAGATGATAAAATGGAACAGTTATTTTGTCAACAATGTCAAAGGTAAGAAATTAATATTATGGTTTGAAGGATTGGTGTTAAAGTTGTAATAGATGCCTAATAATTCAACATTAAGATTTATATAACAAATTAAGTGATTTGACATGTGAAATGTTTGAATTTTGCTCTTTTTATCATAAGGCTTGGTAGAAGTAAGCCATCAAGTAAGCAAGCGAATGAATGGCTTACCAAAGTAAACCTTACTATACTAGAATGAAAACACTTTATGTCTATCTTCATTCACATTTTATTAAAAAACTAAAAATGTACACATCATCCAGACAAAATATGAGTATCATCGTGTCCTGTTATTTTTTTTCTGATCTGCATATTAAATTTCATCTTGTTCAGTTCATTTATTCCCAAGATATTGATTTTTATTGATATTTTTCATTTTATTTAAAAAAAAAAATTTTTCTTCAGCCAAAAAAGTTAAGTTTTGCAAAATGTCTGCTACATACAAACATTATCAAGTACATCATTTAAATTTTAATTTTTAAAATAACACAATATTGAACTTATTTAAATTCTATTAATTTACATTTATATAATGTTAAAACTCTGGAATATAGGTGGGAAATCCAGTTCAACTGTTGCAACTCATTCGAATGCAGAATTGTTTCTTGGAACTTCTAGTCTGTTGGACTAGACAGTTCCATGGAACCATTATGTTCTGTCAGAATTGCTGTTGGACTCAATAGTTTTCCATCAGTTTATATATATAAAACAAAATGTTTGTCTCTCTCTGTTCTTAAGTCTTTGGTCAATCTTCTCCAAATTTTTCTTGCTTATTCTCGATATTCTGAGGGAAATATAGACTACCATTAAACCTGTACACACCCCACCCTTTCCCTGATTTCGTTCCTCCTTAATAACTTCTAAACTGTTTGCACAATCTGCATGAACTTCTTTATAAATATTCTTGGACCCTGAGAAAAATATACTATAATGAAATCTGGATACCCCATCTCTCCCCTCATTTTATTCCCCTTTATTATTAACTGCTAAACCCATTGTTTGATCTGCACCAAATTTTTTATGCTTATTCTCTGGTGCTTATTTCTGTGTGTAACGGGTATAATATTACTATAATTATGGTCACTTTGTTAATATTTTTTAAAAAGGTGTACCTTTGTGAATTTTATTGTCATATTTAAGAAAATCTTTTTAATGTTATCCGATATATGGCCAGAGCTTGTGAAAACAAGACCAGAAGTATCATATGAGTGTAACTTAAAATTTAATGGTCCCCTTGTTTGGTATGATAAAAAAAATTTTTTTGTGTCATTAAATATAATCTACATGCGTCAAAATTGTTAAATTGATATTTGTATTTAAATGGTTTTTTGTAGAATTGCACTGAAGGGGGGCTTAGAAATTAAATAAGCTCGAAATGCATATGGAAATATAATAAAAGAAGTACCTAACCTGATGGCTATATAATAGTCTACTGAAATTATTTTATTCGGATTAAAGAGACAGACATTTACGGAAATATATAAAACAGCTACCATATTTGATATTTGCAATCGTATTAATACTGTTTTATACATAGTTATCTGATTTAATAAGATAGAGAGCCATAATAAGACTGAAAAAGATCAAGCTTGAGATCCTGTCAAAAGATTTAAAATATATCCAAGACAATTTCAAGACTTAGAGCAACAATGTTAAAAATTGGTAAAGTGCAACAAACCTATGGTATGATGACATTTCAGGACATAAGGAAGACATTTCTGTAAAGAAAAAATTAATACTGAAACTCACCACTATGATAGCACGTTTGACACTGCAAGCATTTTTAAAAATTTAAATTACTTAAAATGATGGAGTCGGATTAATTTTCCAATCTTACATAATTGTATTGTAGAAAATACACGAAAATTCAAATTTTCTTTCCTTTCCGACTTACGAAGGATAAGCAACTTCCAAATTCTAAAACATTACATTAATGAAATGAAATTAAAGTTAAAAAGGTAAAAGACAAACCAACTTTGCAGAGAGAAACACTTTAATTACTTTCATACACAGCTCAAATTCTGACAATTATCCATCATGGGTTTCCATTTTCTTGGAGTTGCGGTTTGGAAGCTGCTTATCCTCAGTAAGTCAGAAAGAAAAGAAAATTTGAATTTTCATGTATTATTTTTTAATACAATTTTGTAAGATTAAGAAACATTTTATTTATACTAGACATTTATGTTGTAGAGACCTTAGCAATGTGGGAGGTATTGCTCAATGTGGTTCCCATTTTGAATATTTAAAATCTGAAGGAACAATCTGTTGAATTGCCCATTATTCTTGATCCTCTGTGGTGTTTTCACATAGTGTGCTACTGTCTTTCAATATTGACAGAAACATGTCCTCAATAAACCATACTTTTAAAAATCACTATGAAATCCAAAGCACCAAAAGTGAGTTTTGGTACTAATTGTTTTTCATTTTAACGGAAATGTCATTTGTTTGTCCTGAAATGTCACTAAACCAGATTTGGTTTCATTTAGACTGCTAAATATCCCTCTAGACAGAATAGAGGTACTTTAATTACAGTCACTTGGTAGATCAGTATTCTTTTTATAGATGATTTATTCTTTTTATAGATGATATTGCTATTCAGTTTATGGACTGATTCTCAATATGTTTTATTTGTCATTTTAATATCGGGGAATGAAATAACTTTGATGGTAATAATGTAATAGTCTGGGTTCAGCATAAAGTTGAAGAGGCAGATGTCACTTTGTACACTTTGTTCACTTTGTCACTTATTAACAACTTCAGAGAGAAAAATATTTTGAAGTGTAAGCTTTTCTAGACAAGTGTTGGAGTTTTTCTCCTCTTTTTATGGATAATAAGTACTCATTTGTATGTATTCAACTTGTTTAATTTTTTTGACATTGACTTATCAGTTCTTTAAATTTGAATCTAAGAGCATGCAGGAATGTTCTGAAGGAGATGAGATATATCTCATCAATCTCTTGTAGAATTTTGTGAGCAAACTACTACCATTATCAAGGAAAG
Organism: Centruroides sculpturatus; assembly: GCF_000671375.1. Taxonomy (NCBI): domain Eukaryota; kingdom Metazoa; phylum Arthropoda; class Arachnida; order Scorpiones; family Buthidae; genus Centruroides; species Centruroides sculpturatus. The sequence continues at coordinate 425,524 of NW_019384878.1, forward strand.
GAATTTATTGGTTGAAATATAATCAACAAGTGCCTTGTAATCACAAACTCATAAACTTTTATTATAGTTGTCTTACAGTCCTTAATTCTAATTTATCATTAATTGTCTATTTGGACACAACTTATTATTAGGACATTATACTGGTGTTTTTGGATATTGACACAAAGATGAGATCTGAATCAGAAAAAACAAAATTTATTTATTATATCACCTGTAGTAATTTATCCTGTACACATGTTACATGTGTTTTGGGCTAACATTCCTCTCATCAGCAGTATTACTATGACATTCTAAAATATAACAAACAAATAAATAAGATACCAAAATTAAGAATACAAAAATTACCCGATAATAAAATTTTTAAAAAACTTACAGTAAATTCGCATCCGAATACAATGTACAATGAAATTATAATTTGAAGGAATTTAAATACAAAATTACATAATACAGTATCATTTTCCTGTATTAAATAAAAATAAAAACAAGTAAAGATTAAATTACTAAGAATATACAGGTTTTTATTTAATACAGAAAAATGATATTATGTAATTTTGTATTTAAATTCCTTCAAAATATAATTTCGTTGTATATTGTATTCGGATGCGAATTTACTGTAATTTTTTTTTTTTTTTAATTTTATTGTTGGGTAATTTTTGTATTCTTAATTTTAGTATCTTATTTATTCGTTTGTTATATTTTAGAATGTCGTAGTAATACTGCTGATGAGGGGCATGTTAGCCCGAAACACGTGTAACATGTGTACAGGATAAATTACTACAGGTGATATAATAAAGAAATTTTGTTTTTTCTGATTCAGATCTCATCTTTGTGTCAATATCCAAAAACACCAGTATAAGNTGTAGAAATTTATTAATGATGGTTAATGAATTAGACGATAATATAAAATTTGAAATTGAAGATGAAATTAACAATAAATTATTTTTTTTAAATGTGTTGTTGTCAAGACATGCTAACACTTTACAAATATAAAAAAATAAAATAACTTGTAATATGATGTATTTTCATTCATATGTTCATAAAAAGAAACATTTTTGTTAATTTTATACAAAAAAACTAGCTGTTACACATGACTTTGCCTGTGTGGATTTTGCAAGCAAACCCCATTTATATTCTGGATTTCAACAACCATAGTAATTATTATATAACACCTACCACTGAGAATGATGAGAATTGCTGAGAATCAAACAAACTGTTTTCAATTTGATCAATTTTCTGGAATGTTTACAATCGTTCTATAATCGAACCAATATGCAATAACAAATTCAAATTTAAAACAGTTCAAACATTTGGTTAAAAAATCAAAATACATAAAAATATTTATAACAATGTCTGAAATGTTATCAATTTAATACACCTAAGTACTCAATGAAGACTAAATGTAGTTGAAAACAAAAAAGCTCATCTAAAATAGTACAGTAGAAGCCATTCTTCGGGTTAAGTCTTAATCGTCTCCCTCCCCCCCTGCGGGGGAATTTCAAAAATCCCTTCTTAGTGTGTTTTCATGACATATCCTGTGTACCAAATTTCACCTCTAGCTTCAGCGGTTTGCTATGGGCATTGATGAATTAGTCAGTCAGTCAGGACAAGTAATTTTATATATATAGATTATAAATAGAACTATTTCAGAATATAATAAGAATAGTGAAATGACTGATATTATAAAAAAGGCACTCTGGAAGGTTGGCTAAAAGATATTGAATATAATAATAATAATAATGGTATTAACAGAGAACTTAGTACAGTCGACCCCCTATAACACAGGTTTCTATAGTTCAAATTCCTATATCACAGCGAAAAAATTGTGACAGTATTCGTACAAACACACTAAAAAAAACTCGTATAATTCGGTAAAATGTCATCACCGACTCGTGTCACGACAGGATTGGTCGAATCTAGACCAATAGCAGATATTGTACAAACCGTTGAGTTTAAACAAGCAGCAGACCTACTAAAAACCATTTATTATTTAATGTCCATAAAAATTATATTTATCAGGTCAGTCCATAAGTTCATGCGTATTTTTATCTACAAAAAAAGCAACAAAAAATTTTAATTAAATTTTATTTCAATCTATAATGTATTCACCATTATTTTGTACAATTTCTTGCCATCTTGATGGTAGCTTTTTAATCTCGTCTTTGTAAAATGATTTCCGTTTTGAACCAAAATATTCAGAAATAACCTTTTTTACATTGTTCTCATCCTCAAAAGTTTTCCCTTTTAAAAAATCCTGCAAACTCCAAAAAAAATGATAATCACTGGGAGCAATAACTGGCAAATATGGTGGATGAGGTAAAATTTCCCAGTTGAAGCTTTTGAGTTGAGCAGTTGACGTTGTTGTCAGTTAGCTATTGACAGTTCATGTGGTATCCATTTTCCTAGCTTCAAAACTTTTCCGATTTGTTGTAGATGTCTATGAACAGTTCCATGGATGAATTTAAACGTTCCGCAATTTCATCAACTGTTAAAGATGGTTCTGCTTTAACTAGTTCAGAGAGAGCATCATTATCAAAGTCAACAGGTCTTCCAGTACGAGCCTTATCCTCCACACTAAAATCATTATTTCTAAATCTTTCAAACCACTTCTGCGCAGTCCTTACNTTTTTTTTTTTTTTTTTTTTTTTTTTTTTTTTTTTTTTTTTTTTTTTTTTTTTTTTTTTTTTTTTTTTTTTTTTTTTTTTTTTTTTTTTTTTTTTTTTTTTTTTTTTTTTTTTTTTTTTTTTTTTTTTTTTTTTTTTTTTTTTTTTTTTTTTTTTTTTTTTTTTTTTTTTTTTTTTTTTTTTTTTTTTTTTTTTTTTTTTTTTTTTTTTTTTTTTTTTTTTTTTTTTTTTTTTTTTTTTTTTTTTTTTTTTTTTTTTTTTTTTTTTTTTTTTTTTTTTTTTTTTTTTTTTTTTTTTTTTTTTTTTTTTTTTTTTTTTTTTTTTTTTTTTTTTTTTTTTTTTTTTTTTTTTTTTTTTTTTTTTTTTTTTTTTTTTTTTTTTTTTTTTTTTTTTTTTTTTTTTTTTTTTTTTTTTTTTTTTTTTTTTTTTTTTTTTTTTTTTTTTTTTTTTTTTTTTTTTTTTTTTTTTTTTTTTTTTTTTTTTTTTTTTTTTTTTTTTTTTTTTTTTTTTTTTTTTTTTTTTTTTTTTTTTTTTTTTTTTTTTTTTTTTTTTTTTTTTTTTTTTTTTTTTTTTTTTTTTTTTTTTTTTTTTTTTTTTTTTTTTTTTTTTTTTTTTTTTTTTTTTTTTTTTTTTTTTTTTTTTTTTTTTTTTTTTTTTTTTTTTTTTTTTTTTTTTTTTTTTTTTTTTTTTTTTTTTTTTTTTTTTTTTTTTTTTTTTTTTTTTTTTTTTTTTTTTTTTTTTTTTTTTTTTTTTTTTTTTTTTTTTTTTTTTTTTTTTTTTTTTTTTTTTTTTTTTTTTTTTTTTTTTTTTTTTTTTTTTTTTTTTTTTTTTTTTTTTTTTTTTTTTTTTTTTTTTTTTTTTTTTTTTTTTTTTTTTTTTTTTTTTTTTTTTTTTTTTTTTTTTTTTTTTTTTTTTTTTTTTTTTTTTTTTTTTTTTTTTTTTTTTTTTTTTTTTTTTTTTTTTTTTTTTTTTTTTTTTTTTTTTTTTTTTTTTTTTTTTTTTTTTTTTTTTTTTTTTTTTTTTTTTTTTTTTTTTTTTTTTTTTTTTTTTTTTTTTTTTTTTTTTTTTTTTTTTTTTTTTTTTTTTTTTTTTTTTTTTTTTTTTTTTTTTTTTTTTTTTTTTTTTTTTTTTTTTTTTTTTTTTTTTTTTTTTTTTTTTTTTTTTTTTTTTTTTTTTTTTTTTTTTTTTTTTTTTTTTTTTTTTTTTTTTTTTTTTTTTTTTTTTTTTTTTTTTTTTTTTTTTTTTTTTTTTTTTTTTTTTTTTTTTTTTTTTTTTTTTTTTTTTTTTTTTTTTTTTTTTTTTTTTTTTTTTTTTTTTTTTTTTTTTTTTTTTTTTTTTTTTTTTTTTTTTTTTTTTTTTTTTTTTTTTTTTTTTTTTTTTTTTTTTTTTTTTTTTTTTTTTTTTTTTTTTTTTTTTTTTTTTTTTTTTTTTTTTTTTTTTTTTTTTTTTTTTTTTTTTTTTTTTTTTTTTTTTTTTTTTTTTTTTTTTTTTTTTTTTTTTTTTTTTTTTTTTTTTTTTTTTTTTTTTTTTTTTTTTTTTTTTTTTTTTTTTTTTTTTTTTTTTTTTTTTTTTTTTTTTTTTTTTTTTTTTTTTTTTTTTTTTTTTTTTTTTTTTTTTTTTTTTTTTTTTTTTTTTTTTTTTTTTTTTTTTTTTTTTTTTTTTTTTTTTTTTTTTTTTTTTTTTTTTTTTTTTTTTTTTTTTTTTTTTTTTTTTTTTTTTTTTTTTTTTTTTTTTTTTTTTTTTTTTTTTTTTTTTTTTTTTTTTTTTTTTTTTTTTTTTTTTTTTTTTTTTTTTTTTTTTTTTTTTTTTTTTTTTTTTTTTTTTTTTTTTTTTTTTTTTTTTTTTTTTTTTTTTTTTTTTTTTTTTTTTTTTTTTTTTTTTTTTTTTTTTTTTTTTTTTTTTTTTTTTTTTTTTTTTTTTTTTTTTTTTTTTTTTTTTTTTTTTTTTTTTTTTTTTTTTTTTTTTTTTTTTTTTTTTTTTTTTTTTTTTTTTTTTTTTTTTTTTTTTTTTTTTTTTTTTTTTTTTTTTTTTTTTTTTTTTTTTTTTTTTTTTTTTTTTTTTTTTTTTTTTTTTTTTTTTTTTTTTTTTTTTTTTTTTTTTTTTTTTTTTTTTTTTTTTTTTTTTTTTTTTTTTTTTTTTTTTTTTTTTTTTTTTTTTTTTTTTTTTTTTTTTTTTTTTTTTTTTTTTTTTTTTTTTTTTTTTTTTTTTTTTTTTTTTTTTTTTTTTTTTTTTTTTTTTTTTTTTTTTTTTTTTTTTTTTTTTTTTTTTTTTTTTTTTTTTTTTTTTTTTTTTTTTTTTTTTTTTTTTTTTTTTTTTTTTTTTTTTTTTTTTTTTTTTTTTTTTTTTTTTTTTTTTTTTTTTTTTTTTTTTTTTTTTTTTTTTTTTTTTTTTTTTTTTTTTTTTTTTTTTTTTTTTTTTTTTTTTTTTTTTTTTTTTTTTTTTTTTTTTTTTTTTTTTTTTTTTTTTTTTTTTTTTTTTTTTTTTTTTTTTTTTTTTTTTTTTTTTTTTTTTTTTTTTTTTTTTTTTTTTTTTTTTTTTTTTTTTTTTTTTTTTTTTTTTTTTTTTTTTTTTTTTTTTTTTTTTTTTTTTTTTTTTTTTTTTTTTTTTTTTTTTTTTTTTTTTTTTTTTTTTTTTTTTTTTTTTTTTTTTTTTTTTTTTTTTTTTTTTTTTTTTTTTTTTTTTTTTTTTTTTTTTTTTTTTTTTTTTTTTTTTTTTTTTTTTTTTTTTTTTTTTTTTTTTTTTTTTTTTTTTTTTTTTTTTTTTTTTTTTTTTTTTTTTTTTTTTTTTTTTTTTTTTTTTTTTTTTTTTGTGTGTAATGTTTGAGTCACTCCTTCAGAGGCCTCAATTGTGAGTATTATGTCCATTACCTTCATAGTTTAATGCTAAATGTGGTATATTGTTAATTGTGTGTAGAACTGTCCATGGCTGTCTTGCTTATAGAAAATATGAAAAAGTTGGAATTTATTGTACAGCACTTGTGAGAGCACTTTTATATTTAACATCAGTTTCTTTACTTGTGTTATCTTTATGGTTATTTAAAACTTCCAACATAACTTTGATGAATTTTTATCTTATCTTTATTGAAACTCCAACCAAAGAGGGACTTTTTTTGAATCCAAAATGCATTTTGGGTGTATTGTTTATATATTAGATTTAATTATTGTAAAATTTCTTTACCTTTTTGTAAATTTAAATATAAAATAAATTTAAGAAATTTTGTTCATATTCACTGGTGTGATAAGCCCTAAAATGTAAATAACTGGCTAGGTTATTAGAAACATTTAATAAATATCTTATCTTATATTTATATTATATTTTATATTTAACTTTAATATTTCTTATGATCTTTCATCTTTTTATTCAAAATTTTATTTAGGATTGCTCAAGAAATATTTTGGAAACTGCATGAAAAAGAATATCTCATAGATGATAAAATGGAACAGTTATTTTGTCAACAATGTCAAAGGTAAGAAATTAATATTATGGTTTGAAGGATTGGTGTTAAAGTTGTAATAGATGCCTAATAATTCAACATTAAGATTTATATAACAAATTAAGTGATTTGACATGTGAAATGTTTGAATTTTGCTCTTTTTATCATAAGGCTTGGTAGAAGTAAGCCATCAAGTAAGCAAGCGAATGAATGGCTTACCAAAGTAAACCTTACTATACTAGAATGAAAACACTTTATGTCTATCTTCATTCACATTTTATTAAAAAACTAAAAATGTACACATCATCCAGACAAAATATGAGTATCATCGTGTCCTGTTATTTTTTTTCTGATCTGCATATTAAATTTCATCTTGTTCAGTTCATTTATTCCCAAGATATTGATTTTTATTGATATTTTTCATTTTATTTAAAAAAAAAAATTTTTCTTCAGCCAAAAAAGTTAAGTTTTGCAAAATGTCTGCTACATACAAACATTATCAAGTACATCATTTAAATTTTAATTTTTAAAATAACACAATATTGAACTTATTTAAATTCTATTAATTTACATTTATATAATGTTAAAACTCTGGAATATAGGTGGGAAATCCAGTTCAACTGTTGCAACTCATTCGAATGCAGAATTGTTTCTTGGAACTTCTAGTCTGTTGGACTAGACAGTTCCATGGAACCATTATGTTCTGTCAGAATTGCTGTTGGACTCAATAGTTTTCCATCAGTTTATATATATAAAACAAAATGTTTGTCTCTCTCTGTTCTTAAGTCTTTGGTCAATCTTCTCCAAATTTTTCTTGCTTATTCTCGATATTCTGAGGGAAATATAGACTACCATTAAACCTGTACACACCCCACCCTTTCCCTGATTTCGTTCCTCCTTAATAACTTCTAAACTGTTTGCACAATCTGCATGAACTTCTTTATAAATATTCTTGGACCCTGAGAAAAATATACTATAATGAAATCTGGATACCCCATCTCTCCCCTCATTTTATTCCCCTTTATTATTAACTGCTAAACCCATTGTTTGATCTGCACCAAATTTTTTATGCTTATTCTCTGGTGCTTATTTCTGTGTGTAACGGGTATAATATTACTATAATTATGGTCACTTTGTTAATATTTTTTAAAAAGGTGTACCTTTGTGAATTTTATTGTCATATTTAAGAAAATCTTTTTAATGTTATCCGATATATGGCCAGAGCTTGTGAAAACAAGACCAGAAGTATCATATGAGTGTAACTTAAAATTTAATGGTCCCCTTGTTTGGTATGATAAAAAAAATTTTTTTGTGTCATTAAATATAATCTACATGCGTCAAAATTGTTAAATTGATATTTGTATTTAAATGGTTTTTTGTAGAATTGCACTGAAGGGGGGCTTAGAAATTAAATAAGCTCGAAATGCATATGGAAATATAATAAAAGAAGTACCTAACCTGATGGCTATATAATAGTCTACTGAAATTATTTTATTCGGATTAAAGAGACAGACATTTACGGAAATATATAAAACAGCTACCATATTTGATATTTGCAATCGTATTAATACTGTTTTATACATAGTTATCTGATTTAATAAGATAGAGAGCCATAATAAGACTGAAAAAGATCAAGCTTGAGATCCTGTCAAAAGATTTAAAATATATCCAAGACAATTTCAAGACTTAGAGCAACAATGTTAAAAATTGGTAAAGTGCAACAAACCTATGGTATGATGACATTTCAGGACATAAGGAAGACATTTCTGTAAAGAAAAAATTAATACTGAAACTCACCACTATGATAGCACGTTTGACACTGCAAGCATTTTTAAAAATTTAAATTACTTAAAATGATGGAGTCGGATTAATTTTCCAATCTTACATAATTGTATTGTAGAAAATACACGAAAATTCAAATTTTCTTTCCTTTCCGACTTACGAAGGATAAGCAACTTCCAAATTCTAAAACATTACATTAATGAAATGAAATTAAAGTTAAAAAGGTAAAAGACAAACCAACTTTGCAGAGAGAAACACTTTAATTACTTTCATACACAGCTCAAATTCTGACAATTATCCATCATGGGTTTCCATTTTCTTGGAGTTGCGGTTTGGAAGCTGCTTATCCTCAGTAAGTCAGAAAGAAAAGAAAATTTGAATTTTCATGTATTATTTTTTAATACAATTTTGTAAGATTAAGAAACATTTTATTTATACTAGACATTTATGTTGTAGAGACCTTAGCAATGTGGGAGGTATTGCTCAATGTGGTTCCCATTTTGAATATTTAAAATCTGAAGGAACAATCTGTTGAATTGCCCATTATTCTTGATCCTCTGTGGTGTTTTCACATAGTGTGCTACTGTCTTTCAATATTGACAGAAACATGTCCTCAATAAACCATACTTTTAAAAATCACTATGAAATCCAAAGCACCAAAAGTGAGTTTTGGTACTAATTGTTTTTCATTTTAACGGAAATGTCATTTGTTTGTCCTGAAATGTCACTAAACCAGATTTGGTTTCATTTAGACTGCTAAATATCCCTCTAGACAGAATAGAGGTACTTTAATTACAGTCACTTGGTAGATCAGTATTCTTTTTATAGATGATTTATTCTTTTTATAGATGATATTGCTATTCAGTTTATGGACTGATTCTCAATATGTTTTATTTGTCATTTTAATATCGGGGAATGAAATAACTTTGATGGTAATAATGTAATAGTCTGGGTTCAGCATAAAGTTGAAGAGGCAGATGTCACTTTGTACACTTTGTTCACTTTGTCACTTATTAACAACTTCAGAGAGAAAAATATTTTGAAGTGTAAGCTTTTCTAGACAAGTGTTGGAGTTTTTCTCCTCTTTTTATGGATAATAAGTACTCATTTGTATGTATTCAACTTGTTTAATTTTTTTGACATTGACTTATCAGTTCTTTAAATTTGAATCTAAGAGCATGCAGGAATGTTCTGAAGGAGATGAGATATATCTCATCAATCTCTTGTAGAATTTTGTGAGCAAACTACTACCATTATCAAGGAAAGGAATTTATTGGTTGAAATATAATCAACAAGTGCCTTGTAATCACAAACTCATAAACTTTTATTATAGTTGTCTTACAGTCCTTAATTCTAATTTATCATTAATTGTCTATTTGGACACAACTTATTATTAGGACATTATACTGGTGTTTTTGGATATTGACACAAAGATGAGATCTGAATCAGAAAAAACAAAATTTATTTATTATATCACCTGTAGTAATTTATCCTGTACACATGTTACATGTGTTTTGGGCTAACATTCCTCTCATCAGCAGTATTACTATGACATTCTAAAATATAACAAACAAATAAATAAGATACCAAAATTAAGAATACAAAAATTACCCGATAATAAAATTTTTAAAAAACTTACAGTAAATTCGCATCCGAATACAATGTACAATGAAATTATAATTTGAAGGAATTTAAATACAAAATTACATAATACAGTATCATTTTCCTGTATTAAATAAAAATAAAAACAAGTAAAGATTAAATTACTAAGAATATACAGGTTTTTATTTAATACAGAAAAATGATATTATGTAATTTTGTATTTAAATTCCTTCAAAATATAATTTCGTTGTATATTGTATTCGGATGCGAATTTACTGTAATTTTTTTTTTTTTTTTAATTTTATTGTTGGGTAATTTTTGTATTCTTAATTTTAGTATCTTATTTATTCGTTTGTTATATTTTAGAATGTCGTAGTAATACTGCTGATGAGGGGCATGTTAGCCCGAAACACGTGTAACATGTGTACAGGATAAATTACTACAGGTGATATAATAAAGAAATTTTGTTTTTTCTGATTCAGATCTCATCTTTGTGTCAATATCCAAAAACACCAGTTTAAGGTCCTAATAAGTTGTGTCCGAGTAGACAATTAATCATAAATTGTTATGTTTGACATGAAAAACAAATTACCAAATTTCAATAAATTCTGTCAAGTTTTTTAAACATTTTATTTAATTTTCAAAACATGATTTTTAAATTTTAATTTTGGTTACTTCTACAATTAAAATTCTAAAATGGGAGTGTGTAAGAGAAATTTTTTTTTCAAATTGATGTGCTATTACTCAATATTAAGGAAGTCATGTAATCAATTTTTTTTAAATTTTGTTTTATATAATTTTTTTTTATTCAGGTTTTTAGCTGATAGATTTGTAGAAGGCATTTGTCCTTTTTGTTCATATGAAGATGCTAGAGGTGACCAGTGTGATAAATGCAGTAAATTAATTAATGCTGCAGAATTGAAGAGTCCTCAATGTAAAGTGTGTAAAGCAACTCCAACTATGAGAACATCAAATCATTTGTTTCTCAATTTGCCTAAGGTAAAAACATTTAAATGTCTTTATTGTTTATAAATTGATATTAAATGGGATTTATATGTTGTTAGAAATTTTAAAAATCATCATAGATTTTTAGAAATCCAAATAAATATATAAATATGTTTATGCAAAATATTTTTGCATATAATAAATAAAAGAGAAATATTGTAGGTTTGACTGTTTATTTTTGGCAGCATTCTATCTGTGTGAAGCCTTTGTAGACAAGTTTGTGTTTGGATTGGCATGTCAACAAATTTTGTCTTCATTTATCTCAAATTTTTTTGGAAATTTGTCTTTCGTTTATTTATATACTTTCATACAAACCATTTGATTATATTTTATTTTAAAAATTTGCAAAAGACCACATATTTCTTTCAAATGACCATAAAAGTTTATTTTAGCAAATGAATATGTGACATCACTGTCTACAGACTAAGCCACCTTCAAAGACACAACACATTTAATTTCAGATCTCACTATTATGGATTGGGTTATATATTAATTAATTCAGAAATACATCATAGATTTAGAAAACTAAAAAATGCATTTTTTGAATCCCAATAAAATTAAGTCAATAATCCAACTTTCTATATTATTTTCTATTTAGCAAACTTCAATTAATCTCCATTTTATTGATAGGTATGTAGACTTAATACTCAAGATAATCATTGGGATTTGAAAAAGACATTTTTTAGTTTTATAAATTTATAATCTATTTCTGGATTAATTAACATTTAATTTCATATTCAGTTACTTTTATTTTGGAAATAGTAAATTAATAAAATAATTTAATTATTTAGAACATATGATTTAAATAGTGACAAGCAACTGGCTAAAATCAGTCATTGAAAATAATTATTGTTAAGAAAGAAATCATGTCTAAATTCAATACTCCTTCAAAATTAATATTAATACTGTTTGATTCTTTTTAACAAATTGGTCAAAAAACAGTATTTGATAGTACTTTATTTGAGGGAAATTATTTTATATTTATCAAATCTGCATTAAAATTTGCATATGATAATATCATGTGTAAATTTATTTTCCAATGAATTTAAAATGCAAGTTTTAAATTATGATTTAAGAATAAATACAATAATTAATATAAACTTCTTTTTATGATCAAAATCTGTTTTGTAGATTTGAACATAATTTAATAATTTATTGAAATGAGTTGTTAGTAAGTTTATGATGCCTTTTAATTATTATTTGGTTAATTATTCATTCTTTGTTTTATTTCTTTGAATATCAGAAAAATATATAATACAGTAGGTGATTACAAATATTTAAAACAGATATTGATTAGTTTTGTTATATTTGTGATCAATACTTTAGAAAGCATAATACTGTATTTGAATATAGTTAAGTAACTATATTGTTTTTTGCAGAGATATTAATCAAGGGATGTAATATCATTATTTTTTCAATGGAGTGTATATTTAAAAAAGTGGAGAGCTGTTGCATAATACAAACTAAGATTTTGAGACCTGTTCTGACAAATTATTTTTCTCAGTATGTAATAATACTGTCAGTTTAAATAAATAACCAAGATTAAGCTTTGTAAACAGAACAACAATTTTAATTAAACAGTATAAGATTGTTGTTAGAGAAATTGAGATTTAGTTATTGTTGGAATTGAAAAGTTAAGAATTGTGAATTTATAATTTTTAAAAATTCATTTAATCAGTTTTCATATTTAACAGGTTTATAAGGTGATAAAATTATTCTTATGTAAAATTTGAGATGTGAATAGTAGTATATCAAAATATTTATATGGGAAATATACAGTAAAACATCAGTTTTTGTTGACTTCAGTTATCATCGATTTCAGTTATTGTCGATTTTTTTGTGAAAAATTTGTCTCGGTTTTTGTCAATTGTCTCAGATTTGTCGGCATGCCCAAGTGACCTCACTGCTAATTTTCTGAAAACAAAGAGTGGCCCATGTGTTTTCCGGCTCAGTGTGGTGTTATTTCTCATTGTGTGAGCATTAGCTAGCGACGGCCCACCATTGGTCAACACTGAACTGGGAGTTCGTTGAACACTGGGAGTTCAGTTGTGGGTTCATGCTTTGCCTGGACAGGCTGGTCATGTGGAGTTTTCCGGGTTTTTTTTACGTCTGTAACACCTGAATAGAGGCCAATTACCTTTAAACGGACCTCCCGGAAGGCATTATTCCCCGCGATACAGCCATCATAAATGCATACAACTACTATTACATGACAATTACACCACACTTTACCACAGGGCAATATAGGCTAGAAGCTCATGTCCAACTAGCTTCTACTAGACAAGACATTACCCCATGCATCTAGCCAAACAATTCCATTGCTTTCTTTTAGATTAATCTTTTATATTAATTTCTTATTGTTTTTAGTATTAACACTATGTTAATTCTCTATAAAATGTGTTTTTGGTATGTATTTTGGAGTGTCTAGAACAAATTAATTGAATTTACATTGATTCATACAGAAATAATTGCCTCAGATTTCGCCAATTGTTGTCAGACAGGTTATCGATGAAAACCGAGGTTTCACTGTAGTTAGAGTTTCTGTTATATTAAAATTCATGTGCATATGATGATAAATAGTTGTAATGATAATAAATGTTATAAATTAATATATTAAGATTTTTAAATATATTTTTTTGCTGCATTAATTATTTATTATTTTATTCCAATTTCAGTTAGAACCACTTCTTAAAGATTGGTTGGATAATTCCACAAAATGTGGAGAGTGGAGTCAAACAGCAAAAGTTATATGCAATTCTTGGCTTAAAGATGGACTTAAACCAAGATGTATTACTCGAGATTTAAAATGGGGAACACCAGTACCATTAGAAGAATATAAAAACAAAGTAAAATTTTGTAATAAAATATATGTTTTAAAAATTGAAGTAATAAAAATATTTAAAATACAAATGAAACTTAAATTATGATTACCCTGTACATTATAAAGAAATTAAAATGTTTTTTTCTTATAGGTATTTTATGTTTGGTATGATGCTCCTATTGGTTATCCATCAATCACAGCAAACTACACAGAAAAATGGGAAGAGTGGTGGAAACAACCAAATGATGTTCAGTTATATCAGTTTATGGCAAAAGATAATGTTCCATTTCATGGCATAATTTTTCCATCATGTCTGCTAGGAACTGGTGATCCATATACTAAAGTTAATCATTTAGCTGCTGTTGGTAAGAAAGTTAATTCTGTTTAATTTCAATAAATTTAAATAATTAAAAATTCTAATACAATTTCTGTCAGAATATTTGAATTATGAAGATACAAAGTTTTCTAAAAGCCGAGGAATTGGTGTTTTTGGAAATGATGCAAAAGAAACAAATATTCCACCAGATATTTGGAGATTTTATTTACTTTATATTAGACCAGAAGGGCAGGTAATACAGTTTATAAATAAATTATAAAAATTATAATTTAATTTATCAGAATAATAAGAAAATATTAGAGTATTAACTATTATTAAAATAATTTATTATGCCCCTAAAATAATATATTTTGAGTGTTGTTAGTAGGTTTGGAAATGTGAAAACTGAAGCAGATATTAGATATTTAAGTTGGATTGAATATTGAAAATATAGACTTATAGTCAAATATTGATTTATTATGGTACTGACTATTCATAATTCTATGTAATAAAATACCATTCTTGCATGTATTTTACTATTGTACTACAGATCATGTAAGATATTTTGGTTATTGCTTGATACTATCGAGACATTCCAATTTTCAACACTCAACATATGTCATCAAATTAATTATTGGTATAATTACCTCTTTCTAACCTGTTACCGGTGTGTCTACTAACTCTTAACGATCCAAAACGAACCAAAACTAACGTTTTCGAACCCTTAAACGGTTCTTCTTCAGGTTTTTCCGAATCTCTGATGGAAAATGCAGCTCGTAAAAACTTTAAATTTGAAATATGTAAGTTCGAATGCACGTTTCCCGTTTCCGTCGTTGTATGTCATGCGCAGTCGACTCCAAACGGGCTATCATAAATTACTATTCATAAACGCTAGCCACGCTGTTGATAACGTAATCTCTTCTTTATAATTGATGCATTGATTATCCTTAAGGTTAGCCAAGTATATGCTGGCCGCCTCTAGCCATCTGATATGGTGTACGTGCCGTGCGGTGCGGATAATAAACGGTTCTTCTTCAGGAAACGGATAATAAACTTAAACGGTTCTTCTTCAGGAAAAACCTGAAGAAGAACCGTTTAAGGGTTCGAAAACGTTAGTTTTGGTTCGTTTTGGATCGTTAAGAGTTAGTAGACACACCGGTAACAGGTTAGAAAGAGGTAATTATATTACTATTCTCCGGTGTTGTGGTAAAGATGAGTAGTAAATTAATTATTGGTTTCAACACTCAACAGCGATATTCCAACTTCAAGTACAAAGTGCTTAGTTCCCATAATTCCATTCTCAGCAAGATGGACTTCATTCAACTGTCACACCAATTACTCATAATTTATTGGAAAGTAGTGGTCAACATATCTGTTGAGTGCTGAGTGTGTTGAGTTAGCGTTGACAACTGCACCACTTCAATGTTGAAAAAAGGAACAACTTTTAACAAACATTGAGATCAGCACTTAGTCAGCATTGAAAATTGGAATGTCCTGTATGGATTGTGCACTATTTTGGAGTATGTCATAGTTTTTCTATAATACTCATATACCAGTTTGGCAACTATTGTGCACTTAATATTGACGTAATACTAAATGCACTGTAGCTGCTGAACTAAAATTTGCAATAAGCCACTACACCATAGCTGTTACACAGCAATATTAGTGATGGTTCAGACATTGAATTCTAACAAAAGAAGATAACAAAAACAAAATTTGCCCAGACAGAACAAGTCTCAGTATAGAAAGCGTTAATGGATTGAAAATCACTTCATCCTTTATATATAGATTCAATGGAACCTGGAGAAGTTCCCAATAGTTATATTTTGAAGTCAGCCAAAAATTTACAATTAGTGATTCTTTCCTTATTAACAATATAAGGAAGGAATCATTAAGTGAAAGGAAGCAAAGAAACAAAAAGAGGATAAAGAAACCTTGTTAGAAGCATCACCATCTAAAAAAATCCAGATATCTCTGACCTCCAAGTCCAGAAGAGGGCAAAATTTAATAAAAGAAAAGATGTAAATGCTTTCAGAAGCTTTTAGAGAAACAGATCTAAATAAAACAGAAGAATCAAATATAATTTTGAAAAATGCCATAGACATTCTAGACATTGAAAAAAAAGCAATTGCAGAAATAGCTGATAAAAGGCCTATCACAGAGCGAAAAACTGACTGATCAAATAAATCATACCATGTAAAATAAAAAATGATTCTGACAAAAAATAAGATATGTGAATAAAGGAATTCAAAGGAAAAAATTTTAGTTGTGAAAAAATCATTAGGACAATCATTATCAAATTCTGCACCATAAATTTAGTGTCCAATTTATGAAATTGCTTTAATGAACATTGGATTCTAGAGGTGTTTTCATGACATGTGGTATAACATTTACATAAATTATTATTTCAAATTTCTTATGTATTTTAATTTTAATATTTACTTCACTATGTAGGATATTAATCATTGAAGATATGAATTAACTTTTCTTTATTTTTAAGATGGATAAGAATAATATATTAATGTGCTAGAAACTAAATAAAAATGTTTAAATTATTATTCAAAGAATATTTTATTTATAGACTACCTGATGAATAAGTTTTTGTGGATTTTTTGTGCTTAGTTCCCATAATTCATGCATTTTCATGCATTTACAGTTAAATAAATAGTAATAATAAAATATTGATTAAAATTATTATAAAAGAATTTTGAATAATTAATTAAAATGATTTAATTTGTTTTATCTTAAAACAACTATTTTAATTATATAAAAGATTTAATTATTTTTTTAGGACACATCATTTAATTGGGTAGATCTGATGACCAAAAACAATTCTGAACTTCTTAATAATTTGGGAAATTTTATTAATAGGTAATAATAAATTTATTTTATAAAATTTTTAATTATTGTTAAGAAAAGTTTTTTTATTAAATGATCTTTAATTGTATATTATATCACAATAAAAATAATTATAATAAATTAACTGTTGTAGAATTGAAGACTGTATAATCCTAATTTCTACAAGAAAATTTAAAAATAGATTATTTTGATCTTTTATGATTACAAATGGAGATAAAATTTAGAAAATAAAATAAGAAACATTTAAAATTCTCACTTATTCTATTAAAACAACAATAGAACATTTTATATATAAATGAAATTTCTGAGATTTAAAAAAAATTTTCTAGTTCTATTAATCACTACTTACATTATATTTATTAATAAATAATAATAAAAAAAGACTGATTAATATTGGTGAAAATATGACAATGTAATTTTAACAGCAAATTGATTGGTGATATTATTTAATGAGATGAACCTTTGATTAGCAGATATATTCATGACAAAAATCATAGTCAAAGATTAATTGATTTTCATGCAAATTTTGATTTAATGTTATGATTTTTTAAAAATGTTTAAAATCAATTCTACCATTATTTGCATACTTTATTGAATTGTTGAGTATTTTTAATGAAGAATTATTCAATCATCATCATATATATTTATGAATCATATTTCTGTGTGGCTGTATTAGGTAGCTGCCACAATCAAAATTATCTCCTATTTTCCAGAAAACTAAAGAATAAAAATGATTCCTATCTATTACTATCAATCTATTCAGTTTGAAAAAATAATAAAATCATTAATAAGTTAATTTATGTTTACAAAAATCGAGCAAAAACACAACAGATTATATTTTCCAAATCACGCTGAAAATAGAATGTTAGCCCAATGATCATACTGCCACTAGTCACATAAGTCATTTTTATGAAAGAATTTATTGAACTTAAGAAATTTCTGCTTAAATATTTTTTTTTGAAAACTTCTGTTTTGTCTAGTTAACCTAACAATTAATTAAATTGAGAATTGAGTATATTGTATTTTGGCTCATCTATACAGTTTCTGGATAGAGCAGATGATTGAATCCTGAATGAAGTAATGCCAAGGATGTGGATGGTTCATGCTCTGTACATAATTATATTTTAGTTTATTTTTCTCAAATAAAAACAAAATCTTCTTAATAAGTGAGTTTATTTTTGCAAAATTTAAGCAAAGTAGAGTACATTTTGCATGGTATTAAAATAAAATTCAATGCATATTTAAGATATAGCAATGCAAAAATACTTAAGATTTTAAAAAGCCAAAGCAGTTTTATTTGAGGAGTAAAAATTGTGAAACTGGTCTGTTCTGTTATGAAATACTCAGTAAAATCAATCCCATAATAACAAAGAAATAGAATAATTAAGCACAAACTTTAAATATCTACACATATTTATAGGTACTAAACCAAACGATCGCATAATTAATTGAGCTATAATGCTATTGTGAGGTAGCAGAAATTCCTATATTCGAACCAGACTTTAATATTAATATTGTTTGAGTTACGTAACAATTGTTGTTCGTAGCTACATGAGAAAGTCTCCCATTACATTTTCTCGAAGGCAACACGACGCTTTCTCGCGATCTTTTAACCTCTGGACAGCTGATAGCATCTGTGAATATCACCAGACAGCCGAAAAAAGTCAGTCATCGTCCATCCCTCCGTCAAAAGAAACCCGTACTGATTACTCCCGGAATATTGTCGACCAGTGCCCATTTGGATACCTTGTGCCATCATTGTGCTAGTGGATATTATATTGGAACTAATCACCATCAGAACTATTATCACCCAATGAGAGCTCCATCAGGAAATTGCCTTTGATCACCAGGTATTTATGCAACTCGTGCTCGTTATGTGAACTCTCTCTCTCTCCATGACCAACTTTAGAACCTCTGTATCTTATCCAATTTATTTTTAATTAAATCCTTGTTAATTGTTAAGTGTAGTTCGAGTCTCTTCCATATGCTGTCTCTCGATTGGCTGACATTACGAATCTGTCTGTCCACTTATGGGACCGCTCGCGCAACGGTGTGACGTAGTAATTGCCGTCTTGGCTTCCGTGTTCCGATAAACACAGTGGTGTCAATCCTGACAGAGCACTAAAGAGGTGCCGACCCGAAAGGTTACACTATTATTAATTATAGCATAATAATAGCCCAGTTAATTATGGCAATCATTTGGTTTAGTATCAATACATTGGGCTTCAGGACATTTATGTATATATTTATAGATATATATTTATAGGCTTATTGGTACTTTTTTTTATCACAAATAGAAATTTAAACTAAAATTGTAAATTTTAGAGTTCTATCAACATTCTTATCATTTCAGGTTCAATGCATGAGAATGTTAAACCATACTTGTCAATAAACATTCAGATATTTAAATTTTAACTTATTTATTTTATTTTGCCATTCTTATCATGTAATCAGTTTTTTATTAGGAAATATTGATTGAACAAATCAATTCTAAAAACATTCTTAAATATGCTGTCTTTGGCATCTTTATAAATTGAGCCTTTTTTGTATTAGCCTTATTATATTGTTTTTACTTTTTATCATAATGAATGCAAACATTTTAAAAAATAATAATTAAAATAAATAGGCCTACTTAAAATCTGTTATGAATAAAATAATAATAATAATTTTTATATATTTAAAATAATTATTTTTTTTTTTTAGAGCACTGACATTTCTCACAAAAAATTTTGACAATTCTATTCCTGATATGAATCTTGTAGAACAAGACAAAATACTTATAGCAGAAATAAACAAAGAATTACATCAATACATTAATCTAATGGAAAAAATTAAGTAAGTATTTTTCACATAATTGTTTATTAAATTAAAGATGATTACAAAAAAATAAAAAGTGACTTGTAAAATTGAATAACTTTTTTCTGTATGAATTAAAAGTTATTATTTCATACAGGTTAAATGCTTTGAATGTATAAGAATAAACTTTTATTCATATATTTATAGAAATGAATTTTAATGAATTGAAACAAGTTTAATGTTAAAACATAATTAAAGTTAAAAAGATATAGTCATTAACCAAAGGCTATTTTCAGACAAGTTCAAGTAGCACTTGTAGAAATTTTTAATGGATAAAATCTACTTTTTAATAGTAATTTCTCATTAGTAATTGACTAGCTTAATATAATTTTTGAAGAAAAATTTAAATCTTAAATAGTATTGTTTAAGATTTAAATTTAATATACTGAAGTTTCTGTATAATAAGTGAACATTTAGATAACATGATAAATTATGAATAAAAATATTATATCTTATTTTTACAATAACATATTTTGATGTAAAACTAAATATACTAAAAAATATTCTGATATATATGTTTTTAAAGTTTTTAGCTACTAAAATAAAGGAATTGTTAAATGTATAAAACAGTAATTTTTTTTATCTCCATATTTTAAAATATTCTTTGAATTTGTTATAATNACAGGAGAATTTTATAGTAGTTGTAAAAAGATCAGTAGAGCAAATTTGTTGTCTAATAACTGTCATTTGACAATCTGCACTACTATTAACGTCTCTGCTACATTTTTATATTTTATTCAAATTATTCTATTTTCAAAATAGTAATCATAAAATATATTCTCTACAGCTGTAACTTCTTAAAAACAAATATTGCACTGACCTTTAGCACATTTCCAGCAATTTGTTATAATAAGCAAATGTTTTTGGCCTCTTTCAGTGGCCATCATCAGATGTTTTAGCCTAAGTGTTCTAAAAAGTTCAGCTAAAAACGCATCATTTAAAATAATAATCAATATCATATGTTTAAAATAGTAATCAATTTATAACTTATATTACTTTATTTTGGGAATGATAAAAAACAGAAGTAACTTCCAAACATTTATCTATGTGCCAAAAAATAAACAAAAAATATTAGAATATGTCTTAGGAATAATTTTCTAACATACTTGATTGTTTTTAGTTCAGATACATCTTGTCAAGTAGATTTCAATTTTAGCACCTCTTAATTTTAACATAACAAATAAAAAATAGTATTTAAAGTTTAATTTATATAGTATGTTCTCAACATAAAAATAAAATGATTATAAGATTGATTAATTAATTCATTTCTTTATCATAATTATGATGTTAAAAATGTAAAACTAAATCAAGTATATTAAGCTTGATAATCAATTCACACTTCTATCACAAAACAAAATTTTTAATTTAAAAAATTATTTAAATTAATAATACTAAACTAAAGTGTTAATACAATAACTTGAGAAAAATATTTGGCTCATACTTTTATTATGCTGCATACTATAATACTATTACAATGAATAATATATGTGTATTTAACTCAAGATCCTATTTTCATTGTTCAATTAATTATTTACTTTTTGCACTATGTTTACATACAAAAAATGTTTGGCTAACATGTTTGAAGAATGAGTCAGGTACTTTTTTTTACAAATATCTAATTTATCTTTTGTATATTTGGCATGACATTTAACTTTAATTGTTTTTCATGGATTGCATTTATGATAGTGCTTATGAGAGATTTCAGAGTTAGGATAGAGATGGATATAATTAGTTAGATTTTAATGGCAAATCTTATTAATTTTAAATATTTTTGAAAAAGTTTTAAATCTTCAGCTGTATTTTAAGTTAAGCATATATTTCAGGAAATTGATGAAAAAAGATAGGTTAAATGAATTTGCAAGTTATTCTACATAAAACATGCACTTTGAAATCTTTGAATGCAAAATGGTTTATTAAAATAAACCTGTTAAGTTTATGTCATTATTGAATTTTTTATTTCTTTCAAATTTCTGTAAAACATGAAATAAGGCTTAAATGCTTTTAATAGAAATAATTAATTATAAGATTTTACCATCAGAAAAATAAGCATTTGTGTTGATATAAACAATCATACATCTTTACTATACTTGATACAATTAAAACTATCCATCTACCCAAATCCGAATATTATCGGGCTAGAAACAGCTATAATACTAATAATTTAATAGACAATTTGGCATTAGAGTTAGGCGTTAGATGCCATCTCTTGATAAATTTAATAATTAAAATTAATGTAAAAATGAATAAAATAATACTTTAACTTAAGTAACATAATATAAAACAATATTAAGTTAAAATTTAGAAGGAAAAAATTAATAACAGCATCTATAGGAAAGTCTATAACATAATTTGTGTGTAAAATAACTTGTTTATAACATATTAGTTTGAGTATAGTTTGAAGAAAAACTTCAATAATATAATTTCAAGTTTCTTGTTTTAAAAAGTTATACATTCAATTTAATAAAATTAATTTATGTATTAGATAAGTCAAAATTTTAATACTTTTTAATTTTTTTTTTTTGTATTCTNGAAAGTTATATTATTAATTAATTTATTAATTTAATAAATTTTTATGCCAAAATTCAATTGATTTCTTTTTGGAAAAATATATCATATATCCCAGAAAAAGTACAAATTTTACATAAGAAATGTTTTGCATTTTTATTTAAAATTAAACAAATGCTAGTAATTATGTATTAGCAATACTTAAAAGAGATTTTAAAAACTATAAATGATATTTCATTCTGTAGTGTTCAGTAGTGTAGTGTTTGGGCTATCAAATATATGTATTAAAAAATATATTTAAATATGTTTATTTGTTTATTTATTTATTTTTTTGAGAACATAATTTTAAAGATAGTGTAACTCTGGATATCTGAAAACCTTTTGTAAATAGGGATGATCTTATCCATTATTTTTTACAGTCAAAATTTGTACCTTCGCAGTATTTTGGCATAAACTAAGTCATCCTGTTGTGTTCTCCAAATGACATTAGGGTTGGAAAATATGTATTTACCTACAAACCAAGGATTCTAAATGAAATAAAATGAACATTTAATTAGGTTATTCACTGATATAAAAGAACATATATGAAATGAGAGAAGCAAATATAACATAAGAAAATCACATATAGGTTTCCAGACATTTCTTTATGTAATGGTAAAAAAGCAAAAGTTAGTTAAAATGATAGCTAAACAGGAAAACAAGTAAAACAAAATTTGTTTAAATTTAATAAAATTATAATCATCAGTAAAAGGATTATATTGTAGCAATAAAGGTTGCTAAATTGCATAATCATATTAGAACAAATGGTACTAACGAATGTACAGTGTGAAAGAAATAAAATAGTGACTAGAACTTGTAAACCATCTAATTGTAGTGTGTAAGAATTTCAATCTTGTTCTTATATTTTGTTCTCTTAAATATTGGTTGGCACTCATGTCAAATATTTCATCTTGTAAATTGGAAAGAGAAAGTAAATATAATAGCTCTTTATATTAAATACATCTAGAGTCTCAGTAATAATATTCTTTTAGAGCATAAGGCAGTTTTCACATATTAACAATATATTTTTCTATATTATCATAATACTGAGTTATTTAAAACATTCAATTTATTGTTTTTCTTAATAATAATAATCATCTTTGTTCTGTTTTTTTAATATAATATATTTATTTTGAAATGAATCTTTATTATTGTATATTATCATTTTGTAAACATTTTCTAAGCAATTTATGTTATGTTTTAGTTATCTGTCTGTCTTTTGTGGTTTTTAAGAAAATTCTTTCTCATTAGATAAATATTTATTTACATTTACAATGTCCACCAAGACATATTTACAGTAAAGCATTTAATATGTGTTTATGATCAGCTGAAGAGTTTAAAACAAATCACAGAACAGTACTTTTGGCATATAAGATGGAGATAAGATATACTTCTCTTTCATGCTGAAATTTTAAAGATAACCTATCCATAATGTTTTAAGAGAAGAAGAATATGTGTGCATACTCACTTCTCTTCATTTCTTTGTTCTATTTTTGTACATACACATTTCAATCTTCAATCTTTTTCTTGTTTTTTTATCTTTGCACATGTAAATATGTGACTTTTAGTTTATATTTTTTTTTCTGTTTTGTCATTTTAAATCTGTTAAAATCAATTCTTTTAATAATTTTATTATTTTATTAGTATGTTATGTGTATAATTAAGTGAAAAGTGAAATCACTTTCCATGTATTGGTAAATAATAGGTTTTATGGCATCAAGAGTACTAAATTATCTATGGCAAAAGGGGAAATGTAAATTGGTATGTACTCTTTATACCTTGATTGTGCATTTTCTAAATTATTTAATTACAGTCAACCCCCCCTATAACATGGATTCCTATATCATGGCGAAAAAATTGTGACAGTATTCGTACAAACATGCTAAAAAACTCCTATAATTCGGTAAAATGTCATCGCCGACTCGTGTTGCGACAGGATTGGTCGAATCTAGACCAATAGCGGATATTGTTCAAACCATTGAGTTTAAACGAGCAGCAGACCTACTAAAAACCATTTATTATCTAACGTCCATAAAAATTATATTTATATTAATGATGTCTCCAAAGTTTAGTGAATTTTTCGCAAAAAAAAATAATTTATCAGGAAGCACATGAGCGCCATTCGATGACAAGCTCCACGATGAAAACAAGCTTAAGCAATGGCGTAGTCGAATGGTGCACACTTGGTAAGTAATCCTACAATTTTTTGTTTTTAGCATAGTTTATATTTTTTGGGATTATTNTCTTGGACTAGACGATGCCCATGGCAAACATCAAGTAACCTGAAAGTCCAGTAATGAAGCATAGTCTACTTAAATTAGAATTAGAAAAAAATAATTTATCAGGAAGCACACGAGCGCCATTCGATGACAAGCTCCACGATGAAAACAAGCTTAAGCAATGGCGTAGTCGAATGGTGCACACTTGGTAAGTAATCCTACAATTTTTTGTTTTTAGCATAGTTTATATTTTTTGGGATTATTCCCAAAAAATTATACGTATTTTGGAAATGTTGAGTTGAATTAGTCTAGAATCAATTAATTTTATGGAATAAACCTTTCAAACAGCCGTAGTCTGTAAACTGCATACGTGCCGGGCTGTGATTGGCTGGACTTGTAGAAAATGGATTCATAAAAACTGGAACGTATCTACCATGTTATAGAGGGTTCGACTGTACTTTTAATTTTTAATTATTAATATTGATACAGGATGGCAACCTGACCACATACCTTTAATCCAAAATTATTAATTTAATCTTATATCCTGAAAACAACATTAACTTGATTATATAATTCAGGTTTTGATTACATTATATAAAAACCAATGTTATCTCCAAATAATTATTTGATAGCATTGACAGCATATCTTATATATCTGACATAATTTTTTGATTAAAAAAAATTATTCATATCTGCTTTTTACTTCAGAAAATGTTAAACTTAACTGTGTAATTTTAATATCAGAATTTTATATTTATTGATTTAATCTTTTTTTTTCAGAATCAATATATTTTTAAATTGTTAAAATTGTAATAATAAGTACTGAATTTTTATTGCAAGTTAAATTTACACTATACTGAAAATATTGAAACATGAACTTTCACACATTTTAATAATTATAATGTATTAGCTGTTGGAAAAATTAACAATAAATACTACTAAATTTTAAATTTTTGAACAAAAATTTTTACAGTGCAATTCATTTGGATAAAAATAATTTTATATATACAAAGATCAACCTTTGAACAGAACTTGATTATTTATATAAGCACTACTGTATATATTGTTATAAAATAGATCCCCAATTTATAATTCTTAGAGAATTATACATTATACATTATATATATAATGCATACATTATATAGTCATTATACATTAAAAATTACATCAAATAATATGTATCTGTAATATTTTTATTATTAGAAATCTAAACTAGCATTCAAGGATGCTTAATATTGATTGGAATTTTGATTTGATGAAAATAAAATCGTTCTTTCTCTTTAAAAAATTTATATTGAATAACAATACAGTGCTCAGAATCAATATTTTAAAATCTAAATATATAATATATATATGAAATAAACATTATTTAAATAAGCTTAAAATTTATTTTAACAGCTTAAGTGTATACATAAAAACACTTTTTAATTATACATCAAGTTATTATTTTCTATTTTGATTTCATCATTTATAAATAAAGATGATTAGCTAGTTTGAAACTATACAAAAATTTTAATTTGCTTGTTCCCTTGATAATATGATAATAGTTGAAATCCTTAATTTACATAATGTAGATATGTACAAAGTTCATGAAATACACATTATGGTCATTAATTTTTTATATTCAAATTATATAACATATTTAACTTAATATTGTTACATATATATTTTTCAGTTTTAGCAAAACAGACCTAATTATAGTTTCTGGAATGAAGTGCTTGGTATATTCCTTTTTCAGATAATTTTCTGTAAGTCTGTTGTCAGATTTTTTCAACTGAGCTATATCAAATACTTTTTCAAATGTACACAAAATGTTGCTAAACTTTTTACTCAATTAAGAAATAAATTGTCTTTAATAGCTCTCTCATATATCTTTTTACTTCATAGATACTAGTTTGGTAAATATAATCTACAGAAGTAGAACTTTGACACTATTGGCATGTGATTGAGTAAAAATTTGATTACAAGAAGTTATATGAATCATATATATGCAAACATTTATAAATATTAATATATGATAAATATAATTGTAAGTATTCATGTGAATATTCAACAATAAATTAATGACAAAGATTTGATTTTGCTTTTTTATAGAGTAAACCAAATTCTTAATTGTGAGAAACACTAATTTACAAATTAGCATCATGTCCATCCATTTATTCTGTTAAAGTTAAAATTATAAATTCTGAGAATGGAATATATAATTTTTAATAAACTGTTTTAGATGGACAAGAAAGAGTTGAAAGAAATGCAGATTATTTTTTAAGGTAGTCTTAAGATTTTTTAACATTGATATACATAGAAAATTGATTTAGTATATAATTTTTACTGTCATGAATAATAATAAGCAATTTCAACTAAAATGTCTTTCATTAATACAAAGCCAATGTACAGCATTATCATTTCTGACTAGATAATTCTGTTATCAATTGACATTAATTAAATTTCATTGCCTTTTCCAGGAATGTACTTTGATGACAAAATATTGAGTTTTAATCATTTTTCATCCCAAAAAATTTCCTAAATATTACTCTCTGATAAATAGCAGACAGGCCCATACTGGAAGCAGTAAATAAATTTATAAAAAATGTACACTTGAATCAATGTTACAGAAATGTTTAAACTTGTTTTTGTAACATCATGTAATTTTGCTCTTTTGGATTGTTATATATTTGTTATTCAGGGGTCAGCCATTATTGTCATTACAACATTGCTGTAAGTCATTGTAAATAAATAAATAAATCAGAATAAGTGTACATTTCTTATAATCTGTTTACTCTGAGAGAAAATGTAGAGTTTATATTATTTTCCAAAAATTGTCTGCAAAAATTTCTCTGTTCAAAATATTTTTTCAGAAAACTTATTTAATAAATTGTTTTTTAAAAAAATTTAAGTACATCATGAGCATCATGATAAATTGTTTTCATCATGATGCTCAAAATATAATTTAAAATAAAATATTATATATATAATATTTTATTTTAAATATATATGTAAACTGACAGCAATCAGAAACTCTGTTGACATGTAGTGTGCAACCAGCTTGCAATTGGCCCATAGTCTTTACATGGCAAACTTTGACTTCAAATATCTTAGCCTATAGATCAAATTTCAAAATTCTGGCTTCATAACATTGGCTTTGCCAAGTTGTACAAATTTGAAAAAAATCATGTGCAGTGATTGTATGGTTGATTTTTAACTTAATCACAGACAAAACACTTTCTCACTTATGCAGAGCTCTGCTCAATAAGAAATGTAAAATTTAAAGATTACTGTATTCTGTTTTTTAAAAAAGATAGCAATATGCAATGCAAATTAATAATTTCTTATTAAATCATACTTTTTGATTTTTTATTGATTATAGCTTCTTCAACCATGCATGTAAATATAAGTATCATAAAAATATTCAGCATGGCAAATTAATTACAGAATGTGCTTTCCATTAGCAGTAAAAACAATCTTAATATAAAAATTATTATAAACTTTGTAAACATTTTCAGCTGTTTAATAATGAAATTGACTGACATTTAAATTATAAATTATATTAATAATTAAAATTAATGTAAAAATGAATAAAATAATACTTTAACTTAAGTAACATAATATAAAACAATATTAAGTTAAAATTTAGAAGGAAAAAATTAATAACAGCATCTATAGGAAAGTCTATAACATAATTTGTGTGTAAAATAACTTGTTTATAACATATTAGTTTGAGTATAGTTTGAAGAAAAACTTCAATAATATAATTTCAAGTTTCTTGTTTTAAAAAGTTATACATTCAATTTAATAAAATTAATTTATGTATTAGATAAGTCAAAATTTTAATACTTTTTAATTTTTTTTTTTTGTAGACTTCGTGATGGCATTCGTCCAATTTTGACAATCAGTCGTCTTGGCAATCAAAATATTCAAGCAAACAAACCATGGGAATTAATTAAAGGAACAGAAGAACAAAAGTAAATACAAAATATCTAAAATTAATTAGATTTGAATTTGAGTCAATCAATATAACTAAAATGTATGAGTCACATAAACTACAGTATATTTTTATTTCAGAAAGAGAGCAGGAACTGTTATGGGTTTATCGGCAAATATTGCTTGTCTTCTTGCCAATATGTTGCAGCCATACATGCCAGATACTAGTGATATTTTGCGTAAACAATTGAATATGCCTTCAAATTGTGCAGTATTAAGTTCTTTTTTTACGTGCTTTCTTCCACCAGGACACAAGTTGGGAACAGTAAGATATTAAATTACAAATATTATTTTATGTAAAATTTATATATCTTTGTGCAGTCATGAAAATATATGTATATTTTTAGAACTTTCCACTGTTCAAAAAAATAGAACAGAGCCAAATAGAAGAGCTAAAAAAGAAATATTCTGGTAAACAAACAACCCCAGAGCGAAAGGTGATATATACAAATTTTTTTAGTTTTTCAACAATAGTTGATCATTTCATAATTATAAATTTAAATTATATAAATTCTTATAGATTATCATAAATAAGGATAATATTAATATTTCAAATATGGAAAACAATGATAAAATAGGAGATCCTCAAGAAATTGCAAGATACACAAATTTAGTAGCTCAACAGGTAAAGTAACTTCATTTATAAAAAAAATAGTTTGTTACTATTACATATACAAAAATTGTTTTAAAAATCTTAGTTTTCAATTAAAAATTCTTAATCTTTGAGAAAATTTACTATTAAGATCAATGAAATGTGAGATACTTGAAAAACATAATATTTGAAGCATCTAGGTCAAATGCCTTTGAACAAAAGAAATGAGAAAGTGTTTGTCTAGACTTTTCATTGAAGAAGTTAGACTGAATTTATAATGCAAAATTTTTTTACGTGTTTAAAAAATAAATAACATTGAATTAAACTCAATGGATATGACCTTAAAAAATGTCTTCTTCTTAATTTTGTTTTGAAAACTATTTAATTCTGAAAATTACATTGTAATTTGATAATGAATTTTATAAATGAAAAATACAAAAAATACTAATGATTCAAAGTAAATTGTCTTAGTTATTTAATATTTAATAAAAATAACAAATGTTTAATCTTATTTTACATATAAAATCTGTTCTGCTTGTAAAATAATGAGAGTTTGTAAAATTTTCAACTAAGAAATTACATATTAAAAGAAATTATAATTGTTATTTTTTTAGGGTGATAAAGTCAGACAATTAAAACTTCAAAAAGCAGAAAAAGACCTAATTGATAAAGAGATAGCATTACTTCTAGAACTTAAAAAACAACTATCAATTATTAACAAACAAGATTCATTAAATATTGGAACAGTCAGTCAGAAGAACAAGAAAAAAGGAAAATGATTGTGTAAAATTAGTGAGTGAAATATTTATATTGAAATTAAATTAAATAAATTTCAGTTCTGAAACTGTTGTTTTTTTCTAATTTTTTTCTACAGTTTGCTATCTTTTAAAACAGTCTTCATATGAAATTCTTAATTGCATAATTTGTTTTGGGTGCATCATATAAAATTTAATAATTACAAATTTTATAAAAGAAAATAAAAGAAAACCAAATTTCATTTAGTAACATATGCAGTGAATAAATATTTGGAATATCTAGATGAGAAAAATGTTTTCATAACATATTAATATTTGCATAGAAAAATAACATATATCTAAATGCAAATCAAATTAAAATATTTATAATTTCAAATAAAGATTTTGTTTTAAAACACCATTTTATTTATAATTTACTGAAATTATAGTGTCTTATTTTATTATTTAAATGATCATAACCAGATTAGTGAAACAGTAAAATTGATGTTCCATGAAAATTTACAGTAACTGAAATGTGTTTGTAAAATTCTGTTTTCAGTTTTTTATTATAAATATTTTTGGATTTATTAAAATAATGTTTTTAGATAAAAATGAAATTTAAAAAGACATCTTTCCCTAATGTAGAAGTTTATTACAACATAATAAAGGCCAACAAAAGTACAAATGACTCATTATTTCGGCATTGGTCAGCTTTGCAAATTATCTATCAGAGGTAGCATTATTACCTTTTACTTACAAGTGTTCCATATCAAAAGTAATCATCACAGTATTATTACAGAAACACAATTTACATGCATACATGTCACATGTTGAAATATCACAATCCATTTCTCGGGTAAAATTCATAAATTCAGTGATTACATCACCTTGGCATTGACACACAAAAACACCCATGAATGATTACATAAATGTATACTTTGATATAATCCCTTATGATACATTGGTCCCAGTTATAAAAATATGTATATATCAATTTATTGGAATTATTTTATTATGTGTAATAGTTTAGCACCAGGTAGAATTCCCTGACAACCTCCATTACTACACATTTCAGTTTGAATTTACCAGTTGCATTAGATGAGAACTGGTCTCCAAAATGTGGGTCCATAAAATAGTTATCATTTAAATGTTGACATTAATCATTAACAATAGTTCTAAAAATGTAAATCATTTCTATAATATTTATTGTAATTTTCATACCTTGTGCATAGCTCTTTGGTAAGGCATGATTAAAAAAGAAGGCCACACAGTAAGTAGATTATGCGTTATTATTTTCTGTTAGAATAATCCCTGAGAGAATTGCCTTTATCTTTAAAACAAAAATCTAATTTTAACGTTAAGTTCATCAAATAGCAAAGTTCTATTTGATATGTAAATATTGCCTGAGAATTATTTCATACCCAAATATCAAGTAGTAAAGTAGTTTAGCAGTTAATACAAATACATTTGGTGGTGAATTTAAGCTCAAAATTACAAAAAATTCCTATAAAATTTTAAAACTAATCCATTTTTTCATATTGCCAAATCTATTTTGAAACTAATGCTGTGTTGGTCCCTCTATTTCTCTAACATGAGTGATACACTCTACCACAATCCATCATGATAACTCATCATGATATCCAATACTTAAAAAACATATTCTTCAAGCCACTTAAAAAGTTTTCAATACAAACACATTTTGTTGTTGAAAAATTAATCAGAGGAGAATTGTTATCAATTTATATTAGAAAAGTTTAAACATAATCTATAAATTCTAAGTAGTTGTACAATACCAAAATATTTCATAACAGTAATTACATGTTGGAAGTCAAAGAATATTTAATTTATAAAAAAAAAAACTAAAATTAATAATACTGTTTTATATTTATATATATAAATAAATGTCAGCCTGTCAAATTTATTTGGCATTTGATATTTTTAACTTTGCCTATAGTTTCACAATTTTGGAAAAAGTAGTTTGTACTATTTATCTGGAATGTAAAGATGTACTAAATATAGAAAAATATATTATGTATGATATAAAATTTGTACAAATTGTTAAGAATTCTTAAAACTTTTTTGTGTGTATGTATACATATATATATAACTTTGACTTCCCACATGTTTAGAAAGGCAAGTGTATTTAAAATCTATATTCCATAAAATTGTAAATGTGTAGTTCTCTTTACGATTCATTTTATATAAATAAATGTTATCTGGTAATTTACAGCGTACAGATTTTGCACATCATTTATACCTTAACAAAACTTCACTCTAGTATTGCTGACCAAGTATTTACATACTGTATGAGGCTACACCAATTATATTGTGATCCTCAAATTGGCATTGCATTGCATAGGAGTTTGCATTGCATTTTTTTAAACGTTTCTTCACAATTCTGATGATACTGTATATGTGTGAATGGATATATAAATTATTTATCTACACATATACATAAATACTTCATATGTGTATAATATAAAATTGTTCAGTTATAGATTATTGCAATGTACAAATTTTTTTTCTTTGTTCCTGACTTAATCAGAAGTTTTGGAGCTGCTTGTTCCAGGTGTAGTTCCTACAGATACTCTGGATCGAGTTTTACGAGGTGGTACTGGTGGCACATAAGGTTCCAAACCGTTAAAGTACTTGTGTTTTAGAGCTTGTTTGGCACTTATCCGTTTGTTTGGATCAAAGATGAGCATTTTCTACAATAATACAAATTAAATCTATGAAAAAGTTTTAATCAAAAGTGAATAAGGAATATTTGTTACTAACAAACCTGCAATAGATCTTTTCCTTCAGGACAAATAGCAGGAACAACTGTTTCTAAAGGGACTGTTGTACAGTGTCTAAAGGCTGTCCAAGGTATGGATATATCTCTTGGCCATTCTGATTCAGGAGGTGTACCTATAATTCTGTTTAAATTTATAAATTAAGATGTATGACTATATTTGATACAAAATAAATTGTCTGGTTCATAAGTAATCAATAAGAAAAGTAAAAACAAAGATAGAAATGACTCACTCAAAAATTTTACCCAATTGATTTGCTTCTGACTGACCACAAAACAAAGGTCTAAACAAAATTTCAATTAAAATTTATTACAAACTAAACAGAACATTGTTCATTATTCTAATTGTGTTAAATCCTACCTTCTCCGGAAAAGTTCTGCAAATATACAACCACAGCTCCAAATATCGACAGACGTGGCATAACTTGACTGAAGTAGGACTTCCGGAGAACGGTACCACAGTGTCACAACCTAACAAGAAACTTCACTTGCCATCAAGCTCTAACAGTTAAAATCACAATAAACTACAAACTCTTACCACCGAGGTCAACGCAGTGTGCTGTTCGTAAATCCGAGCCAAACCGAAATCCGCTAACTTCACTTCGCCAGAGTTAGTAATGAGAACATTCTGAGGTTTCAGATCTCTATGGACTATGCGATTCGAATGAAGAAAATCTACACCACATGCCATTTGAAACATAATATGCTAAAATTAGGAATAATTAATAATTAGATTCCAAATATCCAATATTATCTCGATTACAATCTCTAGATTTTTTTTTAATACGTTTACCCTGATTTTCTCGGGACCCAATCCAGGTTCGGGACAGTTATCGAGATAGTGTGCCAGATCTTGTTCGACATGTTCAAACACAAGGTAGAGAACAAGCTGGCGTTCTTGGACTAGACGATGCCCATGGCAAACATCAAGTAACCTGAAAGTCCAGTAATGAAGCATAGTCTACTTAAATTAGAATTAGAAAAAAATAATTTATGCATAAATATCATTTAAAATATTAATACTATATTTGTATTTCTATTTTACATTTCTAAATAATTAATTAACTGTTGCATGCTGATAAATCAAGTTTTTAAACTGTGCAAGAAATTTTCTCACTTTCAGATATAAAAATTATTTCTTGACAATGAAAAGAATTAAATGCTTAATTTCTACAATGATAATTACTTTGCTAAATTATGGAATAACTATTTTAAGATGGACGAATTAGTCTATGCAGATACTATCAATGCTTATCTAAAATTGATTACTTTTATTTGAATGTTAAAAAATAAACCATGTTTCAAATGGAACAGATTTTAGGAACCATAATAAAGAAGATTTTTACGTCAGAATTAGCCAAATAAGTAGAAAGAGGCTAGATCCAGCTGTTTTAATTAAGTCCAATTAGTAACAGGTGCAAAGAGAGAAAAAGAGGTATTGAAAAAGGAGATAGAAAATGGGCTTGCAGTCAACTTAGCGGTCATCCGAGTGAGTAGGGGCAGAGGTCTGGGGTGAAGGAAAAGTATGGCAGCCGTAGGGCCCAATACCGTGTGAGGTGGAGACATGCCTGGAATGTAAGGAGAGAAAATGCAAGAATGTTGACCTGCCGCCCATTCACGACAAGCTGGGGGAACGTGGGAACGATTGTTCAACTCGAGGCCTACTTCTTGTGATCGGCCGCTTCGTGTCTCCCCGAGTCAAGTAAATTGGATTTTTCGGCTCCTCACGATGAGACGATCACGGTTCGTGAATGGACCGTTTACGATAGACAACAGGTGTCGACAGTGTCAACCTTCACGCTTCCACAAACGCTTTTTTTCGGTCGTAAAAAAAGGAATAAAAGTTTGGCCATAACAAATAACACGATTTAATAACTGGAAAAGACGGACGACCACGTCGTCGTTTTCCATTGGAAAAAGAAATGGTTAGAACAACGAAAAGACGTCACCAGATGTCGCCACCGATATGTTACCAGCAGACCACCCAGTAGGTGGGTTGAGCGAGACGGTCCTTCCGCCTGGCAAGAAAAAACATCCCAGTGGGAATTTCCCGTTTCTAAGCCCAAAGTGCGTCTGTCGTGACGGAGCAGGTGACGGTCGACGACGAAAGGAAACGCAAAAAAGCGCTGGCATCTCCCGGGGGAGAAAGACCGGAAGTATTGGGCAGTTGATTAGTGGAACCTGTATGCAGCGCGTTAATTATCCGGCAGATGCGCGCGAGCACGGAAAGCGAAATGGACGCAATTAGCAGAAAGCAGATATTATTTTATCGCGGTGCCAGCCGAGACGTAAATGCCACCTGACGCTGGTGATTGGGAAAGTGGAAGATAAAGAGCAATACTAGGAAAGAGAGCGGTCGACAATTCCGAGAACGGTAGTCAGGAAGCGGACAGTTTCCGAGATGACAGTCGGTAGCGCACGGGCGGGCAGATTAGCAGTGCCAACACAAAAGAACTCGGAATGCCGGGAAATTGATGTGTTTGTGCCGCAGGAATTCCGATCGGACGAGTTTTCGTCGCTCAATTATACAACCATTTTCGCGCCGACCGACATACTTGTAGCGGCGGCCGCCGGCCAAATTGGTGGCTGACGTACATAATTAATTCCCGCATTCCTTTTCCGATCGCTGGTCATTATTTCTGCGGACGCGGTAAGGCTCCATTGTCTGGCAACACAATGTCGCTCACCGACCATCTATCGCCCCATTCATCATCTTAACGGCATTAAGCGTCGGTTGGCCACTGCCTCCGAAACGGCCGCGGTGGAAGGTACCAACGTCGGAAGTCCAAGTATTTCCTGCCATGTGCAACAAAAGACTTTTTCTGCATTTCAATATCCGGTCCGGTCTCATCTTCCGCTAACCGGTTTCCAGGTGACGCACCCAGCCACCTTCGGTCGCTCCGCACATACCTCACCGATTTACCTGTCAGGTATGCGTTTCCTTAGCCGCCGGCTACGGACATCGGCCTTTTTTTCTGCCTGCTGCTCTTCTTCCTCCCAACCCGATGTCCCTAATGACGACGCTGTGCTGGAAAAGACAATAGCTTGCGAAGAGGGACGTCCTGATCGCTTCACTGCCTCCAGATTAAGTCTAACGTAACCGGAAAACGGTTGTCATTTTTACAGTTAAACGTTTAATGACAATGTACGCGTTGGCAAACCTATCACTTAAGTGCTAGTTGATATAATGAATGACTGGAATGTATCGCTTGACTGCTGTTCACACGAAAGAGATTTTAATGGTGTTAATTACTCGCCTCCCACTTGCCGCATAAAAATTCTCCCTATTATGCAAATGTCTATTCCCCATTTCATTTCGAACCTCGCCGGATAGACCAGTTTAGATCCTGTTAGGGAAGTGATAAAAGACGACCAAACATGGCCAACGGGATGCATTTGGTGGTAGTGGCCTCCACGGTATGCCAAACATGTTAAGTGTCCGAGCCGACGACGAGAAAGAGAAACTCGTCCATTCGGAAAACTAGCGACCCCGAATATAAAAGTGCCAGCGACACCTGCCACGTTCTGGAATGTCCCCTATTTGACGTAATGTTCACGTGACTATACAACTATTTAAATCTGGTTTCTATTTCGTTTTCCAGTCTTAAACGCGGAAGCAGATTCGTGTCCGCCGCCTCCAGATTTTAAATCCGCAATCGACTCGACACCGCACATTTTAACAACCCTTTCGTTGTTCCACTTAATACCATATAGTCTTACTGCTTCCATAGTACTCCTTTATGACCAGAACTGTCGGGGATGGCCATAACTAAAAACAAACAAAAAAAGTAAAACGAGGAGGATCGTCCATCCTTCTGCCACAGACACCCCCGTCCAAGTAGTAGAACGGGCGATCGGCACCACCGCCCAGTTTAAGAATTCCGTGTCAATATTTTGCCGCGGCGGGGGTGGCATGTTCCGCGGCGGTGTTTGCGGAAGGAGTATTGGGCTTTCCCTCCACCATGACGTCAATGCCCACGTGACATCCGACAGTGGAATGACCATTCTTAGGAGAAGGGCGATTTGATCGGACAAGGCCAGATACCTCGACTAGCAACCGGAACTAGCCTCGGGCTGATGACCGTGACGAGAATATCTTGGTCGGTGTATGGAGTTAAAGAACCAGCTAATTATATACACAGTATTACACAGTAACTGAGTGTTTAAGTTCCGAATTTTTATCCTTTCAAAATGGCTCATTTGCGTTTCCCGCCGTTCACTTTATCGTAACCGAGCACGCAAAGTCGGCCTGGCAACGGCACATTCCACGTTATTTTTGATTCTTCAATGGAGATACTTTTTATTTGCAAAACACCGAATCGCTCGCATGCAAAACGCATCGGCGTAACAATCGAAGTAAAGGTCAATTTACACCGAGCAATTTCCTGCCTTAATCGCTGGCGATCAATTAAAATCACGTGAGCGCCACCACCGACGACAATTCGCTTTTTTTTTTTTAATCGAGCTATCTTTTTATACAGAACCGAGAACTATAGATCAAAAGATTTTTATTTATATCGCGTTGAAAGTAATAATATATTTTCGTTTGCTAGAAATACGAGTATTCGATGAATATTTGTCGTGTAGCGCAACGACGATCGAAGGGAAAATTAAATAGAGTGCACGGAACTAATCGAAGATGACAAATCTTATTTGGAGTAAAAATAATTGCTAATGATGAGTTTGTTTTAATTATAATAATCGAATCGACGAGCTAACTGTCGATGGCCGAGCCCACCCATCATAAAGAAGACTTTATCACTTTCATTTTCACCGTTAGGGGCAACATTATCGACCTAAATAATAGTCTTTCGGTAGTCGGAGGACTTTTTTCGTACTATTTTTTTGTTTGGTTCGTCTACCGTGTAATTAATTTAAGATATTTTAAATAAACACACTTAAAAAAGGCATTCGACCGTCTTGGCATCTACAGCATTGAACTTGAATATTTCTCGAACGGGTTAAGTGGCGAAGAAGGGGGAAAAGAAGAGTTAAGATTCGATTAGAAACACTTCGTTTAAAACCTAATACAGATTCTATGAGAATAAGAACAATAATCGCGTGGTTAATTGATTGTGATTCTCTTCGGTTCCGGTTTGGTTTAACAAATTTCGTGATGAGTCCTTGTCCCGTATAAAAACTTACAAAACTTGTATCTTAAAACTGTAAAAATACATAAATATTAATATGGCAAATACGAATGATTTTTATATTAAAAAATCTTGGAATTTAAACGTCTCCGGTTTCTTAGTAATTACCGTCGTTGATTGACTAAAATTATAAGCATTAAACAAATAACTGATTTAATATTAAAATCGGGTTAAATTTACAAAATTCCTATGGTAGAAATATGTGAAGAGTTAAGTAAACCTTCGGTGCCAAAGAATGTTTGAAGTCATCACACAATCAAAACTATAAAGAATGGCACGGGATAGTCGTAATTTAGAATCAAATGAAGACATTCGTGTGTTTATGTGTTATCCATCAGATCTGGTGGAATCTCGTTCCAATCGACCCGACAAAATACCAGACTATCGAGATTTAAAGTTTAATAAAAAGAAGAAAAAAAAAAGAGCACATTCCTTTGAGTCTCAAAAAAGTCGTCTTAAAAATCTGTGATCTCTTTTTGATAACGATTAAAGCACAAACATTATTGGAATTCTAATGGCAGAATTGACAAAAAAGAATTCCCGATTGACTAAAAACTTTCTATTGTTTTTATCCGTTTTTATTTATTTATTTCAAAATTTTCAAATCTTTGACAATCGAAATAGAACTATCAATTAATTATCGGAATTTATCTTTATGATCTGTACGAGGTCCCAAGTTTTCATAATTTATTTCTTCCTCAGCCAGATTAAGGGTAATCGCGTGGGATTTCTAGGCAGAGTCATCATCGGTCATCTTTTTATCTGGCCACAAGACCTATACAGTAAGGTTTAGATATATTACTCTGGAATATTTGAATGAAATTTTGCATTTCGCCATCGTTACGCAGTCGGTACGTTCTCACTAGTTGATTTCGAATTAGTCGATCGGGACGTATAGTGTGATTGTTTATTTACACAGTGTCGCACTTTCTCTAGACTCTGACCATGTCAAACTGGCGACAAAATATCGCTACCTATAATACTAATGTCTAGGGATTTACAATGAATGAATGTGTTCATTCATTTTGGCACACAGCCCA
The DNA here is from genome assembly GCF_000671375.1 of Centruroides sculpturatus. Taxonomy (NCBI): domain Eukaryota; kingdom Metazoa; phylum Arthropoda; class Arachnida; order Scorpiones; family Buthidae; genus Centruroides; species Centruroides sculpturatus. The sequence goes on from NW_019384878.1 coordinate 463,870, forward strand.
TTTATCTGACACCGAGTCGGGGGAATGACCTGCTCCGCTCGCCGACAGGTGGTGTCGTGCTGTTGCCAAGCGACGCGCGTAGCACGTGCAACCATCTGGATGTCGAAGTCTTACCGCCAGGGGCGCTCTCGCAGTTGGCCATTTTTCTTTATTTGACTTTTGATGCTTTTTTTAAAAATCTGGAAAAAAAGCCAAAATTCTTTTTCTTTTTTTGTGTGAATATTCCAAATATTCGAAAAGTAAAATTCTGTAATTCTTTTTAATATTGAAAAGAATTACAGAATTCCACTGACAGATAATCAATATTTAATTTTTATATTTGTTTTATTAACTTAAATGCAGTAAAAAATATAATATTCGAAGTTATATTTTTTAATTGGTCTGCTGGCTCTTAATTAATCAAATTGCCTTTAAAAAACAAAATTTTTTTACATACAACTCTATTTCAAAAATAGATTAAAATATATATTACAAGAAATACAAGTATTTAAAATTTACTGTAAAAGCTAAACAATATTCAATGTGTATTAGAAAATCAAATCGTATAAATTAAAGCTTTACTGTTAATTGTAAGCCCAAATTGTTTGTCTAAAAGTCAATATATAATAAACTTACGATTGTGCAATTCTGATTTATCAATACGTTCAAAATATTTTACAGATATTAAACATTTCGATTCATTACTGTTACGTAGATTAATCTTCAAATTACTTTTTCATTCATTTATTTTATCGAGAATGAAAATTAGACTCAATCAACTTAGAAAATTAAACTTCATTAAGTTAAGTTTTGTTAGTTATAAGAATATGGCTGAAAAGGAAATATTTAAGTGCATTTATATTTATTTATTACAGTCGACCCCCTATAACACTGTTGATTATTACGTTTTATATGAATTCCATGTTGTACGAGTCACTTAGATTTTACAAATACGTGTGCCGGGCTGTGAACGGCTCATGTATTTGTAAAATCTAAGTGACTCGTACAACATGGAATTCATGTAAAACGGAACAATCAACAGCGTTATAGGGGGGTCGACTTGTATATATTTTTAGCTAATATATGTTAGATAAAACATTACTTTTAATTTGAATATTATTTCAATAAAATTAAATATTTATTAAGGAGAGTTCAGTAAATGCATTATTTGTTTTTCTAAACACCAAAAATAATTGAAACAATGCTATTATAGTTTACTAAACAGTACATACGAACTTATGAATACAGAACAGTTATTCTAGAATTTTCTATTGTCGTTTCTTAACGGAAATTACCACAAATATGTGCTTTTTCGAAGTAGCTATTAGTATTATCTCTAGAAATACAGAAACATAATGATTGCATTTACCTATTGCAACAATTTGTTTATTGAAAACAATGTTTTAAGCTCCTAAGTTCACATATCCGTGTATAAAATGTTTGCACGACATTTCCATTTTAAAATAAATTTATGCCAAAAGTTTCAGAAAATAATTCAATAGATTTCAAGAGAAAAGACTGCAATAATTATGAATCACAATACGTGCGTGATTAAATAAAAGAAGTAAGTTAAACAAAATAATAATTATTATTATAAGAATCACTTTAAAAATAACTATTTTCAGCTGTTTTTCCAGTTATAAAGATACAAGTTTAAGCAGTAGAATTTTAAAATAGTCTCCGTTAAAATTTTGTAATAAATGTTTAATATCATAATAATTAGTTTTTCATTTTACTACATATTAAAAGAAAATTGACAAAATAATTATAAATTTTCCCACTTTTTTATTCCATATACAATCGTATACAAAATGGACGAAATAAACATAATTTTTTTTATTTTTAATAAGTTTTCAATTAACATATCTATCATATTGAAATGAAACAAATTTGACTATTAATACACTGAGATAGTTTCAACTCAGAGAAACATTAGAAAGAAATAACTGTAAATAGAATAAATTAATGCGACTAAATTTAACGCACAGTATATTAATTAGCATAACATAATAACTCATTCGGAATAAATGATCATTCATTCCTATGCTACTTTGAAATATGTAGCATTAATTAGCTCTTAATAAACCTCATCACGACAATTTAGAAAAGTGTTAAACGAATTTAGAATGCTTATAATCCATATTAGTTATAACAAATGCTGTGGGCTTAATACTTTGTATCAAAGAGTATGAAATTGGATAGTCTCCAACAAACAGGAATTAGTCAGATATCGATAATAAATTCTTTTCTATAACTTTGGAAGATAAATGTGACAACCGAAACATCAAAATATATCTATAAATCATTAGATAATTATCTGCACGTTTTAAATTTATTTCTCTTGACGAACTTTGTAGTAGCGAATTAGAAAAATTAATTAGTAAGAATTAAAATATCCTTGATGAATTTGGTTTTATGACGTCAGCATTAACTCAGTAACAATTTTGGAATGTTTACTTTATATGATTAAATCTTGGCCTTATTCTATTTATGTAAATCGCATTATTGAGGCCGCAATTGTTTTGAGTTATATAAATAAATGCGAATAATTTTGGAATATAATTCGAGAAGTATGCAGTTGGGCAAGTCAACTATTTAATCATACTAAAATTTGTCAAATATTAAATGCATTCGTCATCCGGAAATAAGTCATATGCCTAGAAGATTTTCTGAATGCATTCGAACGAAATACTTAATCCTACTCTCATGTTGGGGGAAGGGGAGATTTTTTCTTTCTTCGGTAACTTTAATATGATTTTTAACATGTAGGAAGCTATTAAACAGAATTATATCATATAATCGCTTCTATCTAGTATGACAATCAGTAAACGTTCTCCATGAACATGGGAGCACCGAAACATCGTAAACAAGCAATAATCAACACTGTATTTACTGATGACAAACGACAAATGAACAATTTGTTCCACTCACTGTTAAGAGTACCACCCACAAGAATAAACTAGTTTTTCTCCTCAGCAGGAGATGGGGCGCCATACAATCATACGGAATTCAGATCAAAAACGAAACCGCTTATATTAAATTACTAGCATAAAAAAGCTCAGCCGGTGATCGGGAGAGAGAGAGAGAGAACGCCATGGGCTATACATGTATATATGCGTATATATCTGTCTGAAAAGTTTATTTTAAGAGTCGGTTTAACTATAACAATATTCCGGAAAATCAGCTCATTTCTATATATCTTTCACCGGTACGAATCTCCCCAAACGACCGGTAACAAAAGTTCCATTGTCAATTAGACCTCGTTGCACACGCCACGCAAGAAGGATGAGAAAGAGGAAAAAACAGCACAGACAGCCAACAAGAAAAACATAGCGGAGAACATTTTCTCACAGATCTCAAATCACGTGACACGGCCAGGAAACTACCCTTATCAACAGTAAACAAATGCATCAGCTGATTCGCAAACTTACTACAGTACCTTCCTGGAGTTGGGCCAGCTGTACCGATCAGCTGTGTCTTAACTAAATGAACGGTCAAAATCCATTTAAACACAGCCGACAATTTTCTCTTTATGATTTTACGTCACATTTTCCAATATTTTAAAAATTCTCCAATAATCAATTCGAATTAAGTGGCAAAAATCTTAAATAACCTGTTTGTCTTCCATAAAGTAACAACTAGAATCTTTTTAGATAAAGAAAGGAAGTTATAGCGCCAATGGTGATTGCCATAGCTAAAGGTTTCCGCTTTGATGTCTAGTGAGTATAACAGCTAGCGGATATACACTTCCCAGTTCACCCTTAATACTACTGAGCCTTCACGACATATCCTGTGATTAAAATTTCTGCTGAGAGATATAAGATGACATTCGACACAGAAATATATCGCTATGAATGAAAACTCGTTTATTTGTCTCGAAGGAATGTAAATTATCTGATGTCATTTTTAAATTGATATATTTAATTTTTTTCATTTATATTACTAAGATTTATTTATAAACCAAAATGAATTTTTTTCTTCGTAATGAAGCTGAACAATTTTGTTAAAGTAAAATATCGCTTACAGACATGATATCATAGGCATCAAATTATCCAAAGATTTCCCTTTTAAATTTTCTTAATAAAAAAAAAGTCAATCGATTTCGCACCGCGAGGTGGTGTTGTCGCTAACTAAACAGACAACAAACAGATACTCATGTTACCATAGCAACAGAGCTCTTTACGCCGTTATTGGTTGCCGATGAAGACACTGACCAATAGGGAAGGAGATTGTCAGCTTCCTTTATTAAATACCACCGATAAGAAATGACGCAGCGGAAGTAACCTCGCTTTGAAAAGAAAAATCCCTGCACCTTCAAAATTAGGCTTTTATAAGTCGGTATGTAGGACATGTGCAAATCTGTACTTTCCCACGACTTCTTGGCGGAGTTGCTATAAACTAGCGCGTGGGAACTCGGTCTCTCCGGATATTTTTTTACTTCCGCTTCGACAAATGGCACGGAAGTAACGGCCGAGAAGAATATCTTCTAAATCGAATTCAGTATTAGTCTGTCTAGTGAAAATAGAATGAGTCAGACTAGATGTCACAGCGCTGATATCCCTAGAATGAGTACATCCTGAGTCAGATGGACGCATGACTCACGCACTTCCGACTGTAGTTCGCCGCCGAAGAAAAATAATCCTTATTTTGTCTAGTTTAATCGCTACCCACGTAAAAGCCAATTCTCAAGGACAGGTAGTCCTACTAGCGCACATCTCTCTGGCCTACCCGGTAACTGAATCAAATACGATATGGAATGCTTCCGGTTGCAAGAGGAAGTGGTGAAAACTTCAAGGATTGACCACTTACGATGACGCATGCTTCTAAACTGAACATCACCCCCGCATGCGTAACGTTTTAATCGAGTTCCGAGCGTAACAATATTCTGACTAAGTTTAATTGTGGGTGGTCTCGAAGGACGATCAACTTACGGACCGCAGGTTTTTTTTCCCTAATTGATTGTAGGAGATGAGATCGTTAACTATTTACAAAACCGAGATGAAGATTAATAATATAAAAACGGTTGACCTAATTCACGGGCCTACCTTGAATGAACGAGAAAAGCATTAGCGGGAATTTCCTAGATTGATAATAAAGGTATTACAATGAATAGCTGTTTTTTTTATAATAGCGAAACTTAAGTGCCAATGTCGATTATTTACATATATTTCTCTAAATAAAAATTAAAAGTGTTACCTCACTATATTAGGATGCTCGAACCCTTCGAGTTGTTTCAGGAACGCTATTTCACGCAGAGTACCCATCGGAACACCTTCCTCTGTAAGTGGTACCCGGACTTTCTTCAATGCCACTAGTTGCCCTTTGTTCGCTAGGTCCCTGGCTTTGTAGACGGTGCCATAGGCACCTGTGCCAATAACACAGATTTCTTCATAATTACTCGTTGTATCTTCTAAAGCGAAAGGATCTCGTTGCAATTCCGATTCGGGGTCTGGTCCTTCACCCTCTCTCTGTGACGTCACAGCACGCTTTCTGGGCATGATGGAACGGCACTAGAGGGTGTTGGTGATAATCGCCATGGAGCTGAAAAAGACAAATTTAGCATATATAATTCCAATATTACTGTAAATAACGGATAAAAAATCAAGATGGGTGTAAGTTTAAATCTTCTTTATTAAAACCAATAAGAGTAATTAAATAAGCATTAACCATAATATCAAGTAGAATAAATACGGATTTATAGCAGTTGATGCGCTGGCGGGAGCGTGGGTGAAAACGCCACAACGACATCATTGGCCTGCAGGCCCGGTAACAGGCCAGCCAGCCGTTTAACCAGCTGATATGCCTGCATTCCGCCCATACCGAGCGTCTCTGTGCAAACTGCGCACTTTGACACAGTTAGCTGTAAACACACCGATCAGTTAGTTAATGGTCTCAAAGCCAAGCCTATATTTCTTATAGGTGATTGACCTTATGCCATTCGTCGCCGGAATATACTTATAATAGGCCCACGGATCTATTTTTTAAAACCTATCACAATGACTGACTAATTTTCTAAGATTAATGAATATTTTTAGAGAAATAACTTTAGAAAAAAAATTCTGATTTATCATTTCTACGAAGTCAGAAAATTTTGTAGTTAAATGACAAAGGATTTAAATTACGATTTAAAAAGGCTGAATGTAAATATAGTTAAGACAACAATTTGAAGTCGTAAAGTTCATATGATGAATTTGACTTGCAAAATCGAGATTCTTTGTAGGTTGAAATAACAATATCATACTGTTCACCTATGTCGTTATAATTTTCACATCCTCTTTAAGGTACTTTGACGTCGGAAAAAACGTAAAATAAGTTCGAACAAACCCACGATAGAAAATTTTTGGAATTTGTTCTACGCAATTTTGAATGTCACCATCAAAATAAAGAGTTATTTTAAACAAGGTTTTAGCCATCGGCCGTTACAAAAAAAAAAAAAAAAATTAACTATGCCTGTCACTTCCTTAATTTCAAAATTATTATTATATTTTTTCCACCTCATTAAACTAAACAATTAATTTTGCTTCAATAAAGAATTTCGCTTTTATTAGAGTCCAAATGGGCAAGGACCAAATATTTGATTTAAAATATCGACATTAGTTTCTTTATGAAAAAATGCCACTTCTTTCATGTTTAAAACCACTGCAAACGAGAAAAAATGCAATTTAATTGTTATTATTTCCGGTAGGGTATGTTTTTGTGGTATGTTTTTGTACAGTGATCTTTTAACCGGTCACGACCAAGATGGCGTCGTCTGGTCGTCAAGAGGAGCATGCATCTATCATTCTGATCACAGTACAGATCGAAACAAATTCGAAACTGAAAAAACCAAATAATACGATAGATCGATCAAGATGACACAATGATATCCAATATTAACAAAGAAGCGGATCAGAAATGTCAGTCATTCACAAACTGAGACCAGACGGCGTCTGTTACACTTATATTGACAGGTAAACATTCTAAAGGGTGTCAAAATCGATTACATTTCACCCGTTTGTTAATCCTAAAAGGAAAATCCCACTCTAAGTTTCAAGATATATTGCCTTAACAACATCTTCGACTTGCTTAAATACACCAGAAAATAAAATATTAAAATATACGCGATAAACACTCTCTTTCTTGTCTTGGGATTAGTTATGTGTGCTTCGGGCATTGGATGATGCGGTTCCTTTACAGTATAGCCCAGTTAGGGCCCCCTGGACAGGCACGGGGGCACAGCCCACCAAACAACATGCTCCCTTTTTCCAGGAAGAAGGACATTTTTCTCTTCAACCCATCAAGATGGACACGACTCTCTGCACCCCACCTCTAACCCTTATAGTGATTACGGTTTGGTGGCTCCACTCACTTAACTCAAACGCATCAGGTATTAAAATTACACAGTTATTAAGCCTTGATACGTTAATTAAGTCATCCCTAATACAACACTTACTTATTTATCACTATATAAACATCATTTAAGACTGTTTTCGGTTCACATAATTCAACTAAATAGTTATTTTATGCAGACAATATATTAAGTTTATCGAATTTAATTCCTTTATAAAGTTATTACCCGTTAAATTCGGGCGGCATAAAGATAAAAATTAACAGCTACAGAACAATGCGACGAAGCTGATATTTCGAATATTACAACTATTATCTATCATCTATCTCAAGAAATAAAAATCTGACCCCTGAAGTGAGCTTATCGAAACACCCACCTAGCAAATCGAGCCTTGCAGGGAAACTACAAAGTTTCGCAACCCTGCATGTTCGGCTTTCCGTTAAACATAAAAGACATACGGAGCAGTCAGCTATTCTAAATTATATTTATTAATAAACTTAATAATAGTCATAAGTACGCGCATTAAAAGAAGAAACGTATCATNTCATGTCGTATCCTGAAAATTTCGTATGCTGGAGCGTTCGTATCCTGAGGTACTACTGTATTTTAAGATATGAAGTTTTAAATTTTATTGTGTTTGTTCTAATGTATAATATCAATAGATAAAATTATATTTATTAATAAACTTAATAATAGTCATAAGTACGCGCATTAAAAGAAGAAACGTATCATTATTAGTCTGTATTATTATGTTAATTGCTTATTACTCGAATTCGTTATAATATAGCCAATTTTGCAGCCTTTACATATTAATATATACTAGTAAACCAAACATTCAATGAACCTCCATTATAAATTAATTTTTTAATTAAGTGTAGAATTAAACAGAATAAGTTTGGATAAAGAAGGTTAAATATTTTTCGAAACGAGTCGGGATATTAACAGAAACCCATCATTACAGGTAAAACAATGGGGTTAAAATAACGTTAAAAGATAAGGAATAAACCGGATAAGAGCATTAAATCTAAACACCTTTCGAACGAGAACATCTGCTTTTATAAAATACAACGGAAACAAAATATCATCTGCTCATTTATCCCAAATCAATAAAAATTATCAGCTGCTCCTGTTTAAAAACGGTTATGATTCTGATGTCACATACGTTCTGATTGATTTGTTTTTTGAATGATTTGAAAAAACAGCTGATCAACGGAATGAAACGGGTAATTAGCGTTAATAAGAATGAACAAATTTCAAATACAATTTCATTCCGTTTCAATTACTTAAATTATATTTAATTATTAAAAGTTGTAAAATGAAAACTAACTTTATAATTAACGAAATATCACTTAATTTCATTGAATTTGTCATTCGTAAAGTATATACGACAATTTCCTACATTCCCATATAATAGGATTATCTAAACAACAGCAAATTAACTTTAATCACCTTTAAATAGAGTTAATTTGGAAATAACATAGCAAAGTAGCATTAACTTTCTTTTGTATCAAAATATATTACTTTCTTTTTTATTTGAGTTATCAAACAGTTAGAGAAAAATGTCAACACGAGAAAAATTTAAAAAATATATATTGAAAAAGCTAACAACCAGTTAATGGCAGTGTATATCAATTTTGATCAGCAATAAGTGTGTGTGTATATAAAAGGGTTGTCTGATATTATAACATGCTTCATCCATGCAATGTTAGGAGCACTCATTTGTGTCGAATTGTCGATAGAACGAGCCATGTTCCTATTTACAATAGATAACATCAGAGCATAAATGGTCCAGTGACAATAGACAACGTTAGGAAAGGGGGAATCATTGATGTGAGTCTTTGCGTGCTCCAAATAAGACATCGTCTATACTAACAATATAATTAAGTTATAATCCTGAAATATATACAAACTCACAAGTAATATCGTTAAAATTTAATATCACGAAGTTATAAGCCGGCCATATTGAAAATTGGCCTAACGCAACTGTATCTATAAAACCTCCTTTTATTTATTGTTCTTAAAGATTATATTTGGCATAATTGTGTAATTATGTTCCTACTTAATCGTCATGTATCACTATATACGTTTTAAACGTTTATCTGGTTGTGTACTCAATTATTAAAAGATGAATGCCGACACTATTTGTTTTTTTCAAGTAGTTTGCTTATTTAGTTTATTATTTAAAACTTGTTTTACATAAATAAAAGAATGTTTATGTTTATAACTATCTATACACTATTAGCTAACTTCTTATATACTTTTAATAAACCTTCTATTAATATATAAAAAAGCCGACATATAAATTTGCGGAGCTCCAGCAGAATGAAAGGATCAACATTGATACTATATTAGCCATAAGTTTAATGCTAATTTCTTAAATATTTATATATTTATTTAAACAAATTCAATTTTAAATCCTTATAGAGACCTTATAATTTTAATTCAACATAATTTTATCATCCTTATAAAAGATTATTCAAGAAATTTTAAGGAAACTTCAAATCACTATGGAAGAGTTAGTGACAGAACTTAGATGATACACAAGCAGAAAACTCTTTAAAATTTTAAAAATTATTTAAACTTTTTATATTAAATAGATAATAAAATTATATCCAGATGTATATAAAATGTTTTAATTAATAAACTATTTGTTTAATTGTTAATTATGATGAGTAATCAATCAAAAACCACGATAGATTGAAAATACTGTTTTATAGTTATTTAAAAAGACTTATACATTTATATAACGATTTATTTATTAATTATTTAAAATCTTTTAACGATTATATATAAAATAAATAATATAATTTAAACAATTTAATTAAAATTGTTCAAATTACATGCTTTAATGTTACAGTATGCATTGCATTGCTAAAGTGCAGGATATGGTTATTTAAAGCTTAATATTCTTAAACATTTACTTAATTTAAATAAAATTTTTTATATTAATAGGTATAAAATTATGTAAAATTTTATATTCTAATTATAAGTATTATAATTTTAAATAAAATAAATAAGAATAATAAGAAATTGGTTTCTTTTTAAATTTAAAACGAAACCTAAGTTTTTAATGTCGGAAAGTTAATTAAAATGCTTATAATTAATTAAAAATATAAAATTTAATAAATATATAGATATTACTAAAATATTTTAATCAACTTTATAAATTTATTTAAAGTTAAAACTGAAAGCGACACATTAATTCGAATGCAACATCATTAATACTTGAATGTGATCGTTTTAACACTTAATAAAGTTAATAATTTTATAATTTAGCTTATATAAATTCTGTACGTTATTTTTTAGCAGATATAAGGCTTTAAAGTTAAATATTTTCGACAGAATTTAACAAACGAGTGCATTGTAAATAGGCCTAAATTCAGATAATCTTTTATGAAAAACTCATTCACACGATCGAAGCAACAGCCATGTTCAATTACTAAAATATGCTTTATATATATATATATCATATAATAATTTTAATGATTTATTATTAATTTTAATTATAAAATTAATTAAAATAATAAATGTATATCTAAGTTTTTTAAACTGAATTTTTACGATTTCTTGGTAATGGAGTGACTTTGAACATTGACTACGAGTTCGAATGCTTTGTTAAATTAACAAATATTTAAGATGAATAAATTCGAGAAAGAAATCGTTTTTGTTATAGTTTACAGATTAAATCGAATCTCTAACTTTCGTTTTCTAATAATTCTCATAATTATATGAAATTGAAATAAAATATAATTACTTTGCCACCGATTAATAATTTCTATTCTATATAAAGGATTGGTGGTATAATTCTTAAAAGCTATATAATTGTCATCGAAACATTTTCTATAATCAAATGATATTCTTTTTACTGTCAATGACTGAATGGGGAAGAAATAATAATAATAAAAATATATACATATATATATATACACACGAGAAAAAAATAGTTTCCTTTCGTTTCTTTTTGGATTTTTTCAATTTTTTTTCGATTCGTATAAATGATTATAAAAATGAATCGAAAAAATAGTATTTACCTTCTGGTCCCCCACAGTCGATTCCTCGTTAACACAGACACAACTAACTTCCCCAAACAACTGTTGCCAGCATACAGGCCTGGCAATGAATGAAATACCAACAAACGTGCTGCCGACTTCCGGCACAGACAACGTCATCCGGCATTTGATCTGGCTTAACACAACTCCATGTATTTAATCGACACGCAATGTTTAAATCTCAACGACAATCGATGCAATTCCGGCACACTTCTAATAATCTATTCATTCTGGTGTTAAAGATCATTCTGACACTATGTGATTTTTGGGCTAGAAATGAGGCCACGTGGTCTATCGGCGATGAGCCGTGATTGGTTGATTCGTGGGCCAGAGTCTATCCCCTCGCGTCTGGTTATCCCTACCAGCAGACGTCTTGCCCGCTTCTCCAGGTGATGGAAATTTTACACCGTGGGAAACTTTATGCCGCCTCTGACGCTCCATAGATGGCGTTATTATCCAACCGCTATCCTGTGGATTGTTGTAGGAGGCGTGGTTTGAATTTTGTGGGCGGTTTGGGACAAACTGTGTGACGTCACGCCACTAAATAACTATCCCCGACGCTCGAGTAGTGAGTGAAATCGTCCAGGTTTCTGCCGATCTGTGATACATCCAAGCATGAAGTATGTGGGAAAGAATGGATTGACTGTGAATAACAAGCGCCGTAAAACTATTCATGTGTTGATTCTTCAAAAATTAGCATTGCCGCTCCATTCCGTTCATTCGATGTTCTTTTTTTAACATTTCTTTCGGTTTGTTTTTATTCTCGCGCTCTTTTGCTCGCTTTACTTATCTTAATGACTACTTTTCTTATCTTCTCTTTTGCCGCACGAAAGTAATTGACTAATTAAATATATTCCAATCAGAATTAGTTAAGTGAAATAGAACTAATTGGTGAATTAAACAAAAATTAATAATTGTCAATTCTACTTACTCCTTTATTATATAAATGGCTTTTACTAATCTCAAATATTTATATTAAGTCTTTAAATATTACAATTTATATCTTACATTTCGTAACTTTACAGAGATTGAGGTCGCTGTTATATACGAAATATGTAAAATTTATATTAATGCGGTTTTTTATACGAAGGAATTTCAGTCTTCCTACAGAAAAAAAAAAAGTGAATGATATCGCCATCTCGTGTTTGATTGAGGAATTATTCCTTTTCTGATTTAAATCTTTTAATTAGCGTGTAAAAGTTTTATAACTGTTGAAAAATGCCTTAATAACTTCGATACTGTCGCTCGAATATTTAAATATAACTTATTATTTACATATTACTCTCAGCAAAATGTATTATTAAGTATCTCTGAAAATATGTTTTGAAAGCGAACGTTTTATTGTGTTATAAATATATAATTTTATTCAAATAAAATACCGTGTAAAATAATAACTACTAATTGTTTTTAATTTTAAGATCACGAATTCAGCAAAATCAAAGAAAAAGTATGTCTCGGATGTGTTTATTTAAAAATCTCTATTATTATTATTCAATTCATATAATCGATAATCACATAGAAAAATTTCACATTAATAAAAAAATTTTTATTTTTATTGATAAAATTCCTTTTCTATTTAGAAGGTCAAAATATGATTTATTAATAAAATGTTTCGGTTTATCTTCCAGCCACATAATTTCATTAAAATATGCAGTATTTAGATCTTGTGTACAGGATATTACAAAGCGGACAATTCGCATAATTACAGTATTTTCAATTAGGAACGATGAATAAATTTATTTTTTAAATAATTGCTTCAATTTTTTTAGCTTTAATATTATCATCGGACAATTAAAATATTTTAAAATTGAATTTATTAAAAATCAAATTGTAATACAAAAGTTTGTAATTATACGTAGTGAAAACGCATATTTTAAAGTAATTTTTGCAAGTTTTGTTATAGATTTACGTTTAGAAAAAATAAAGAATTAAACTTGTTCTTAATGTAGTATTAATTTAATTACAGTTACAAGTAAAAAGAAGGAAATAAACTTTTTAGCTTTAATTCGATTCGATTCATATTTTTTCTTTTTTTTATTGTTGTGCTTTGTAAGGAATTTTTTGCAATTTGTTCGAACAAAGACTTTGACAGCATCGAACATTTCCAATGTGTAAAAACGTTTGCAACAATCAAGAAAGGAAGAATTATGGAGACGAAAAGAAAGCGTTTGAAGCGAAAGGAAGGGGGGAATCCCAAGTCTTTATCCCAGAACAAGAGATCGGCGGTGTTTTTTGAACGATTCGGTCTGACAAAATTGCAATTTTCGAATATAGTTACCGTTCGTTTCTATCGAAGAAAAATTTCTAGTAAATCTTTTTAGATATTTTTATAAGAGAAATATTCTACGTTTTATCTCTTAAACTTGATTCCCTTTTGCTATTTAACGATGCATTTCCCTATTTAAATACTTAGCACAAGATATCCAACGCCAAAGAAATTTTTATATCTATACGAAATTTAATAATCAAATTTTGGTAATATAAATTTTATTCTATTTGCGTGGCTTATCTATCAATCATTGTTAGGAAAATTTTTTGAAATGGTTTAGCTTTTGGGATAGTCATTGTAAGGCACAATAGATGGTTTCTCGGGAGAGGAAAGCAAACATCTATCTTTATTTCGAGTGCACTGCAATAAGAATTAGAATAGTGGAAGTGATTTTTTTCTCATTTCTAAAACAATATGGTATCATTTTCATTTTTTAAAAAGCAAAGGTGATGTATTTATGAAGAAGTAATTTGCAGTTATATTTTCATATACAGAATACATTTTAAAAAATTGATTTATATATTATGGATTTATTCCAGACGTACAACATAGAAAATATAAAATTTGAGGATTGGATTGAGGCCATGTTAAAATATTATACATTAATTTAATGGCTTGATAAACAATTTAGAAAATTTCACGCAGAAGTTTACTTTTACCCATTTGCAGGTACAATTTTATTTTGATAGCAATTTTATTTAAAATAAATAAATAAATAAAAAGACAAAAGTGTTATAACATTTATCGAGCAATTCTGTAATGAAATACTTCGCCTTTGAACAAAGCCACGTCTTTACAAGTTAAAATATGAAATAAAGAACAAACTATAGCTAAATTATGAAATATATTTATTTCAAATCTGAAAAACTATATAACGGTATAAATTATACAAATATATAACAGTGAATAGACCTAAGAAAATACACTGTATTTTTAAACACTATACGCAACTAATATTTCTTAAAATAAAGTAATCGAAAAACTTTCTTATTCGAATTTTTACGATGTATTTATAATAAATGATGAATTATAAACATATTATCCAATTTAAATGAAAGTTAATGATATAATTCTTAAAGCTTTCTTACTTCTTAAAGTTTTAAGTAATTTTTGTTATAGTTATATATTTTATACTGTATCTATAGAATGTTTAATACATTAAGCAGGAATATCGTATAATAAATATTCCAAGGAGGTGTGGAATAGAAATCCATAGCAATGATCGATACTCGAAAATACGAGTCTATAATAACATGATTTATTTTAGAATAGGTATATCGAATATATAGGCTATATAATATTTTAAGATGAGTATATTTCATAGATTTTAGTATAGAAAAAAACATATTTAAAAAAGTGTGTATAACATTATTAAGAATGCAGAACTCTAGATGATTCGGATAATAAAATTACTACTTTAATTTTTAAAAAATCAGGCTATCTGCAAAAAAAATCATTTTTATAAAAAAATGGATACAGTAAATAAAAATAAAAATTTAGAACAAATTCTTTCGCAGATCAAGTAAAGAAATTGCAACATTTTGTTATTGTTGATCCGACATACGCTTTGGAATAATTTCAAATTAAATTTTACGAGTCTTACAAATAGCCTTAAGTATAAAATAACATAAATAAAATATTCTATTATATTGAATTTTATTATTTTATTCGATACATTGCTATTATTATGTTTTTTTATATAAAGTAATCACTTTGCCATTTTAAAATATAATGAATGTTTCAAATATTTTAGAAAATACTAAACGCTTTTTTTTTTTGTTTTTTTTTTGTAGTTAAATGCTTTACTATTTTATCCTACATATTAAATATTGAAATAGCAGTAAACTTTCAGGAAACAAAACAGAAAGTCCATGAAAATTTCATTTTAAATCTTGGTTACTTTACCCGAACAACTGGGTATTTCTTATATCTTTGTCTTAACCAGTGGCTGGAAAGAAAAAAAGAGAAAATTGGAGAAGAGCAAGAGACTAGAAGGTTATAATAAATTTATGACCGAAACAAGCTGGTTTAAGAGATGGTGGGCCATACAATTTTTTAAAGATTAACAATATACATCCAATAGATGGAGCCACTCATTTTCATATCGATAGCCTTCGGACAATAAAAATTTCGTTATTGATAATTAATGAATTTTTCAATTTGATGTAAAAAAGGGTTCTTTTTTTCACTTTAAAACTTTAATTTAAGTATTGTTAAGTAGAAAATTGTGAAAAATTCAAAAGTTGATCCAACAAATTATATCTGTATGGTAATTGAAGAAAGAATATCGATTTATTGAAATTAATCTTATGGGTAATAATGGAGAATCAATTGAATAAGTAATCTTGCAGAAACTCGAAACTTTTGACTTTTTAATTGGCTAATGGATTGTGACATTTATGTTCTCGCCGATAATTATTGCCTTAAAAAAATTCTAAACAAATTACAAATGAAACGGATCCACTCAAAAAAAGTTCCATTAAACCAAAAAGCTAAATTATCCTTTCAATTTACAAAGTACAAAAGAGAATTTATTATTGCTCCCAACTATTTATTTAAAAATCATCCAATATAAAAGTCCGCATTTCACGATAATGGATAAAAAATAATATAATAAGATGTATAATGATATTTCATTTTAAAATAATTTAATAAAACAGATTCTTTTTTCATATAAACTTATATACGCGAATAATAAATTTTAAGAATATTGCTTCTATTTTATTTCTGGTAACAAATGATGCTTAGCAACGATAAGTTTCGTAGTTTATAAATAGTTTATAAGACTAGAAGAAGTCCAAAAGAAAAAAATAATAATAACTGGCAGATAAACAATTTAATCATGGTGAGATCCATTGAATTCCCCGTTCCTAGCGATCGTCTTAGCAGATTAACTAATGTCTAGGGGGGGTCTTTCGTAGTGAATGGGACCACGTGACAAATTATTAGTAGACGTTATCGAGAGATAATGGGCACATCATCTTTTGACCGAACTTCTCTGAGTAGACACAATGACATTCGCACGTGACTCTCATCACCTTTCTGTTATGAAGTTTCTGTATCTTTCGTTTCGCCATCCAGATCCAGTCATCTTGATGAAATATTATTCGTTAGATGGCACCTGTCCACTATTTCTATTATTTAATGTTGCATTTCTTTCTCTAGCGAAGCTAAATTTTTCATTTATAGAATAATATCCACGTAATTCAAAGCTTCTCGAGCAGCTAAAATTTACATTTGCTGATGTTTTATATTCTAATGCAAAATTTAAAAAAAAAAATAAATAAAAGCTAAATGCTAGTTAAAGTTCCGCTTTTTTGTTAAAAAGAAGTTAAGAAAGGTAATTATATTCTTTTCATTCAATTATTGTTTTTTCTTTCAATTGCCCGCAATTATTATAACATCAAGAATATTCATTTCTGGAATATGAAAGGAAAAAAATTGTTTTATAAGAAAAAAAAAGTCAAATCAATATGCTTTCGAAACGCAATTGAAAGGTAAAAAGAAGAAAGAGTTGGAAAAAATTCATTAAATACTGAATGGAACTTTTTCTATCATTCAAAAAATAATCGCAACCATTTCTAATTCCATTTTATTCATCCTTTACACTATAAATGGGTCATTAAGTACAGTTTAATGTAAACCCCAGGCTATTTATTTAATATTTATCGACTAGTGGTATTTAAGTGCCCTCTGGTGATTAGTAAGAGAAATACACTTATCCACTTAGCCCGGGGGCAAAAGGAAATTTGTATAACCTGCCCGACTCACCTGTGCACTGGTTTCTACCCCAGCAAACAATCGACCCATCCTAACTTGTATACAGGCATTCTTGCCTCTAGCTACATTTTAGGTGAATATAATAGAAATAAAAAGTGAGGAGAGCAGTCGAACGAAGTGGTATGTTTTCGGGAAACAGATAATGCTGCAATGTGATTGGTTGATACCTGAGAAGCTGCTGTATGTAGTCTGGTCTACGGTTGACCATATTCGTATACAGAGGGCGCCTGTCTCGCTGACACCTTCTGCCCCTGCAAAGTCCTGGCGGTTCGTTCGATGTTGTTAGCTTGCAAGTCTTTCGTTAACCTGCACTTAACAACTTGAGATGTTCTAAATTTTCAAGTTTTCAGGTAAGTTCTGACCATCCATCAAACTGTCTCCCCTCTTAAAATCTTTGACAGGTGTTTTCTGGTATATATTATATATATATCGTGCATGCTTTCCAAAATTCTTTTTTTTTAAATATATAATAAAAAGTTTTACGTTTTTGTTAATCAGTAAAATATTAACTAAAAACGAGACTGTCGTACAAAGATAAGAGCAAAATACTTATCGTAAATAAGACTTATCTTTTACGATGTGGTGTACTTAGTTGTAAATAACTGCTTCTTAATAAGATGATTGTTAAGTATTAGCATGTATATATCGGAAAATTTTATAAACATTATACAAAATGCATATGTTTTTTCCCCTTAAAAATTCGACTTTAATGAATACAAAAAGGTGAGGCGATCATCTACAGGTGTCAAATCAAAATTAAAGAAAAAAGTCTCAAAAGTTGTTTTGTAATTAATTAAAATTATATCAACAATTAAATGTTCTTAAAAAACTTTTTGAAACTCTTTTTCCATGTTTAATCGTATTTAGAAAAAGTTGATTTTTTTCGCTTGTCATATTTACTAACTTGACAGCTACTCATAAATTGTAGCCACAAATTACATTAGAGAGAATTTTCCTCCGATAATCGCGTTTTTCTGATAATTTTACTCATTTTTTTTCCTTTCGAAATAATTTATTTCTGCTTGCATAAAATCGACGAACGAAAGAAAAGAAAAAAAAAATATGCTGATATTTCTTATTGTTTCCAATCTCCTTATTATATATTTAAAAAAAGTATTCAACGGTTCGGAATTGAAAGCTACTAACTTAGAAAATTCCGTTTTACTTTGTATACAATTTGTTTAGCGATCTAAAATAATTTAGAGCAAAAATAAATGTATAATAGCCTCATTTATCTGAGATACCAAGACCAGTTTACTTCAATAAGGAAATGTACAATGAGTGCTATAGTTTACTGTTATTTATGTACAGTGCTTATTTATTTATTTACTTTTTTTTTTATTTCTAAATCTAAACCTTCAACTTCCATTAATTCAGTTTCTAAAGCCAATGTTCGTGCACCCCATCAAAGAGACTACTCTACTCCAACAGTTAACGTTTGCTATAAGAAATCAATCAATGGTCGAGATGTAATTAAGCTCGAAGCTTAATTCCTAGATAGAAGGAGAGAAAATTTATACTTGAGAAAATTCGTATTAGGAACTATATTTAACTTTGTTACTTTTGCATTTATTAAGTTGATCAATAATGTTTCTTAATTTGAAAAGGGTCTTTGTTCTGCTCGGTATCAAATTTGTTGTAGCGTGAGATTTCGCAATTAGTAAGAAATTTAATATATTTTTCTTATCGAAATCTATATCGGCGGTCTTTTCTGTCATTCTTTTACAGGATTTTATCTTTGTGTGGGTGTCTAAATATTTAAAAGAATGTGGGAAGCCGTCGAGACTCTATGGCGCCTTATTATGGAATCAATTAACTTTGAATAAGCTAAGAATTTTATAAACTTTGCATAGGAATCGTCTCGTTTGTTTCTCGAGAGTGGTTTTCGGTATCCTGCGCTTGATATAAAGAAAACTTTATGTAATTATTGATATTTTAAACAATAGATGTCGCCACGTATAATTTATAGGCCGTTATAATAAATAAATTAAGGGGAAAAAAGTATAAAATTTGGTTGTTAAAAGACGGAAAACTTATTTAAAAGTAAGGAAAGAGTAATTATAATATTTAATTAAGTTCACACCATAGAAACTCATCAAATTATCTATTGTAAAGTGGTCGGTTTCGATCGATGATAACATTTTCAAAGTTGCTTTCCCTCATTATATTGCAGTCTTTAATGAAGTTCGGCTCGAGGCAACTTAGTTATAACAAAATTTGTTATTCAATCATAAGCTCAGATAGACACCTATTAATACTTTGTTTTCATTTCATTACCATCTTGTTACCGAGCGCCTAGGCTATCCTCTCTTTGTCATCTGTTAATATGCAATAGAGGACAAACAGTGTGTTGTCTTATTCGGATTTTAATATAAATTTTTCACATCATCATTTAATGGACCAATTCCGAAATTACGTACCAGAAAGGAATTTAGATCATAATGGCCATAATTAATAATGATCTGTCCGAAACTTCAGACAAGAATTGGATGTTTGTGGTATGCGGCTTTTCCAGTCGATTACTATCTTACATCCTTGATCGAACCGAGTTGTTGCTCACTATCGGATGCAATATAATTCATTTTGATGATATTTCTTCCCAATTTTCAGGTAAAAATCTCCATTCCGGTAAATTCTCAATAAATCATTTTTAATGTTTAATATTTCCTGAATAGATGCATGCGGTGAATGAATTTTTAATTCTTATATCTTTTGCACTGTTTTAGCATTAGAAAAATAATATACGAATATGCATTTATACGATGTCATTTCTTTTGATTATTTTTAGTTTATCTTTTTGTCTTAAGGGTGATAATAGCTTTTTAGATTTATACTTTTATAGTAATTTGAATTGAGAACGCGAATAAAGGGAAAACTGATAACCATGAATCATTAATGACATTTTTCATAATTTTATGATTGATTCGCGAAAGATAAATTTCTAATACAAATGGAAATTACTCGTAAATTTTCCGAGAAATTGGACGTTTATTAAAATAGGAAGAATTATTGCTAAGAGAAAGAATACCAAAGTAAGTTATCAGAAAGAATTTGCAATGACAGAATGCATTTTCAAGTTTATATTTAATTTTTTTCTTCATTCGACTATATTATCCGTGTCTTGCTTTTTTTTTATAAGGCTGATTAAATGTTAATATGACAAGAAAATTAATAATTTATTTTCTTTATTAATTGTCGGGTAAAAATTAATTCCGTTTCTTCTGTGTGTATAATTCTTCAAAGTTTGCGTATGTTAATTTTTGGTGTATCGTGATTAATTACTTGAAACTTAATTAATTTTTTAAAAATTTATTAATTTAGTTGAGTTATTAAAACGTTTAGAAAATTAAGATCTGAACGTTCTTTTATCATTCTGTGTTCATCATATATTTAAGAAATTGTGAGAAAATTAATACATTATAGTAGCGAATTTTTTCCCCTATTAAAATATTGAAATTTTTTTGTTTACGAAAAGTATTATTGAAAGACTGTGAAATATGCTTTCTATTTTCCATATACTAGCTTTTTTATTGAATAACTACGAGACTATCCCTGAAAAATTCGTGCAATTTTATACATTTACGCTCACAGATACATGCACTCTCGGTTGACAAAGTCGATAATCATAAAAGAAAAAAACAAATCCTAAGTAACTGTAAGAGAAAATTTTAAACAATGCTCGCTTAATAAATCAATTTTCGGTGTCGTTAATAGCGTTAGCATTACATTAAAAGAGATTTAATATAATTAACATTTAGGTCGTATTGATTACAAGAAGATTTCTACTAAAATCAACAATTATATCATCGATATCGTGATAAATGGAAGGAATTAATGCGAAATAAATGTAAATTTAGTAGGTATCTGTGTTCATCTTTGATATTTTTACTCTCTTTTTTCTTGGATCTATTGTTTCTAATACTAAAAGTAAGATGTAAAATAAATATAATCGATATATACATATAAAATATGTACTTGGATGAAAGGATTATTATAGAAATTTTTCCTTTCCGGAGAATAACAATTGATAACTTCCATGCGGAGTTAAATTTAGCTTGGAAACTATGTAAAAGTATTCATAAAATTTTTTCAGCATAAATTACTTCACAAATCTTACATGTACTGATCTGCATAGATTTACTTTTTACAAAATTTTCGATATATATTTTTTTCTTAAATATTTAAAATAAAATGTAGAAAAATATCAATATTGAGAAAGTAAAATACAAAATATTTTAAATAAGATTTTAATATTTGAATGCCTTAATTGCATTAATGAATTAATGAAGGTAGATGTAAAAAAATATAAATGTTTAATGTACTTAATGTATTTCATAAATAAATAAGTAAAGAATAAAAATTGTTTGAGAAAAATGAATTATTTTTATTATATGCACGACTATTAATGTTCATTTTTAAAGATTAATTTTTAAAAGAGGACATTATTAAAGAAATGTTTTAAACATTAAGAATTAAATGAAAAATATTTATCACATTTACGGCATTTACAGATAAGTTAATTATTTAAAATATTCTTAATTACTTAGTTGAATGATTATAAAATTTACATAGTTTCTAATAAACAGTTTATTAGAACAATTTCTCGAGAATATTTTAAAATTCAATGATAAAACAATAAATAAAAACTCTCCCTGGAAAGTTTATCAAATATAATTAGCATATTTAATTCATCTTTTTGTAAAAGATGAAAATATTTAAAAAGATTTAAATAATTTAACAAAATTATCTCCTTGTTTTCATTTGGTAAATTATTTTAATAAGTAACATAATTTTATTTAGTTAAAAATAAAATTCATTGTATTTAATTTGTAAAATGAACAATTGCCATTATGTTTGATTGCGATGATCAAAAATATAAAATTTTCAAGAAACAGATTTCCTTCTTTCTTTATATAAAACGTATCAATTTAGATTCTTTATGAAGATTAATAAATTTCTTTTTAAAACTTTTATATATTAAGCTAATTACAAGATATCTTTATTGCTGTTTATAGCAAGTATTTGATGATAAACATTAAAATATATTTATTATAGCTACAGCAAGTATTTAAATTAATGATACCTATTATTCGTATTTAAAACTTTACTTTTTAATACATTTTATTGACGCCATTAACTATATATCTATATACATAAATTTAAAATACTGTTTAACAAAAATGCTCATTAATATAGTTTAATGTACAGTAGTTTAGTATTTTCCATCTTATTTTATTATTTAATTTTAATTTAAACTCCGCAGAGAATATTTTTCTGTATTTTTCAATTCTGTACACAAAATATTTTAATTGAAATAATTTTACATTGAAAAATGTGTGTAAGTAGTATTTTTTTGTATCGATTAATAACCTTTTCATTTCATTTTAAACAATTTTTACGTTATTCAATTTGAAATTTAATTAGTGGAAGTTTTTGCGATGTCTTACATTCAATTAATTTACGTTTACAAGTTTTTTTCTTCCTCCCTCTCTCTCTCTTTCTCGAACATTTTTTCATAATAAAAACGTTATTAATGTAATATTTAAATTTTTAATCTTGATTGCTTTTTAATAATTTAAGAAATTTTCGTCGCTATCGATTTCTGTTTGTAAAACCAGTTTATATCTTAATCGAAGAAGATCGCGATCGCTCGAAGAAAATAATTTATGAACGTCGCTTTCGTAATAGGTTTATGAAATGCCAAGTGGGATAAGAAAAGAAAAATACGTTATGATAAGAAATAGAAAACGAACTCGAGTTTCCTCTCAACATTCAGCTCTGAAGTGGTTTGTCTTGCACAGATGTCTGTTCTGCCTTCTGTGTGGGTTAGGAGGTTGATGGAGTAACAACACTTGAAAAAGTTCTTTAAACTTTATCTAGTCTTACATTCTCTGATAAAATAAATGTTTTGAAAGTATGTATTAGAGATACGTTTTCGTTTACGATATTTAAACTGAAAATGCAGCTAGTTTTATTACTGGAATGCTTTCTCTTTTGATGTTATTGCCTACCTTACTTTTGAAATGAGAAAGATGTTTGTGATGATTATTATGATAATTTTTTTCAGATGAGGCTACTTAAAATTCTCTGGATGGTGAACGAGTGTTGAATATCCTAACTGAATGGAAGATTAATGATTTGATAACAAACCATCGCTTTCATGTTGATTTCGCTGATGTCAACTTTTGATTTCGCTCATTAATTTATATTGTTTCAAATTGACATGGTGAATGAGCTCGTGTCATTGCATCTGCTTACTTAAATACGCTTTGCTTTAGTTAATTGATTTTATCTTGACTGATTCCGTTAACATCATCGAGTGAAGAAAAAAAGGGGCGGTAAAAACTCTAAGTTGAATAATCCTTCATCTCATCCAAGCACCTGTACCGAAATTCGATCTTAACGTGCTTCAGTTTGTAATCTTGGATTTACCGGATGCAGCCAATCTCTGTTGTCCCAACCAGATCAAGTTGTCGACGAAACCGAGGTTGCTCCGGATATCTGGTCCGTATCGATCCCTTGACTAATTCCCATCTGTGACAGCTAAGTCGCTTTTATGACACCTGCAACATCACATTGGAGGTATTGTTAGTGATCTCTTTGGACAGGTGGCCTCATCTCTCGGGATTTGAATTGTTTGTGGTCCTTAAATTCTATCAACAATAAATAAATCTGTCTGTAATACTAAAAAGTACAAAAAAAATTTCGAGACATCGTTAATTTTAAGAGTTTAATGTTCTGAAAAGATGGAAAGAGATTTATTTCGTTGTCACTAAAATTTAGTTTATGAAACATTAAAGTTTGAAAAAGATGTTTTAGTACTAATCTGAAATTTTTTCGGTATATCACACAGGAAAATGGCCAGAACAGAACAAAAAAAGAGCATTTTATAGAGATAATTACGAGTTGTAACTGCTGTCCACCAACTGTCTATATTTTAACGACAAGGTGTGGAGAATGAAACCCATCCCCACTCCACCACCTGGGAGAGGAATCTCACACCTGGACCCGTCCGTGCAAAAGTGTTGGCGCCGGGATGACATTGAACCGTCAATTTCTGCTGGACCCGTTCTACCGAAAGTCTCTCATTAGTTAGCTCAGACTCGAGTGTAAAGTCACCTTTGACTCTTACCGTTGCCGGCGTAAATTTATTATGAGTGAGGAATGTTTACCTGGGGCTAGTGCGTGCTTAGTTAGTTTCTACCCTGCTTTATGTGTTGGCGGTTTGAGAATACTTCTGCCCGAGGCTTGAAAAGTAAAATAGTGCTGATGTCTTCCTACGAGGAAGTTTTCTAAAAATTGCTCGATATTTTCAACATTTTTTTCTCAACAAATTCTAAAGTATTTTTAATAATACAAATAAATTGATAACTTTATTAATAAAATAGCACGTAGCTAGAAATCTTTCTCCTTTTGAAATTTTTATTCATTTATGTTCAACATAACTACTGTATATCTAATCTACCAATATCGTATGCTTGAAAATAGCTTTTCGCAGCTTTCTTTTCCATAGATTTCACCATGAAGATACCGAGTGAGATCTGATAAACATTTTCTGAAGGGCCTCTACACCTGCAGTGCTGATCTGGACATGCCGCTGGCTTCTAGGGCGTTTGCAGAATGCAGATACAATTCGACTAATGTATTATTTCGTTCTTCACAATATTATCTAGCTAAAGTTTGTTCTAAATAATATTTTCCCTTTATTCATCGTTGTTTAAACTTGAAGTTAATGTTTGGATTATAGCTTATATTTTTAACTAATACAAAAACGAATGAAAACTCTTAAAACAAATACAAAGAATTGCGAAAAGAGGAGTAATGTTGCATTAATCCAATGCAAGTTAAGCAAACTGATGTTTGTTTGTCTTTTGATAAATCTACGATATGCATCCGGCAGGATTTAAGCAAATTTATTATTCTGGTTTTGCGTGACATTTTAGTAATGTGATGCGTTAATGAGAGAAAAACTACGTTTGCTATTCGTTTAATATTTTGTGGTCCATTTTATTTCATTTTTATGCAATTATTCATTTCTATTTAAAAATTCTTCATTTCGTTCGTTTGAGTTTTAAAAAGTATAATTTGAAAATTTTCTTTAGTATAATGTGTAAAAAATGGAAGATTTATGTAAATGGAAGAATTTCCTTCAAACCATTAAGTTTTTAATAAACAAACTGTTATATTATTTAACTAATATTTCAAAGTGGAAATTTTGTAATTTTCTATTTACACTGTATGTGTAAGAAATATGTGTTTGACACTGTTGTATCATAAATTTTTGGGTGATGCATCCAATAAGAGTAATGTACGTAAGAAAATACATTTTTATTGCAGTCAATGTTAAGTGGAAACCCAAAATTCTTCGAAGTGACGACAATTAGGATAGCGCAAGAATATAAAGTGGTCATTTTGTACATTTTAAAAAAATTTTTGTAAAATTTATGTTTAAAGTTTCGTAGAAATTCTTTGAATATGAAAGAGTTTTACGGTAAAGTTTTGATAGAAACGCTATTTACACAATGCGAACTTATAAATGGAGTGTGTAATGTTTCTCATAAAATAGATCAGTGTATATAAAATAGACATTTCGCCTTGATTTTCTTTAATAGAATATATGATATAATAAGGCCAAACTTTTTTGAACAAAGAAATATGATGTATACATACAGATTTTTTAATGAAATAATAGACCATTTTCTTAGAATATGGAATCCATCTTTCTCGTTGTATTTCAAAATCAAATCGGAAAATCTATAGATTTATCAATTAACATGAAAACATAAAAATAAAATTTTTTCTTAGCATTCATTTCTACTTACGGTAGACCTATGTATTTGTGTATTGTTGCTTTTAACACGGTGGTTCATGATCTATTTTGAATGTCGCGAACCGTAATGTCGCTGTATCTGTAGGACTAGAAAGATCATAAATTAGAAGCGATTGAAAAGCATTATCTTGTACGCTTTAATAATCGGCTTTATAATGTTTGTTACATAAATAAATTACAAAATATGGGAAAATCTTAGATTTTCATCTTTTTATTACATTTTCTGCTATGAAAAATGAATGATATATCTCGTAATATAAAGAGTGTTTCTTTAATAATATTTATCAATTCGTTTAAAAAATGTTAGTAATTTCTATACTAATAATCATTTTTATAATTTATTTAGAATTGTATGTTTTTCAGTGAAAAGAATAAAATATAAAAATGTCAAAAAAACATTTAAAATGATAAAATCCATGCCAATGACGATTACTGTCTCTAAATCACTGTAGAGATTAGTTTTTCTTTTTCACAACTGTTTATATGAAGGTGCTGGCTACTGCTTTTCCTCCGATACTACAGAGATAATATTTAATCAAAATAAAAAATGAACTACTTTACTGCGTGAAGTTATTTCGATCTAGCGTATTTGTACCTTCGTGAACATTTTCGAATAATATTTAGCAAATAAAATTAATAAACCATCAATTTTGTTTGTAATGAATTTAACTAAATAAATGTCTAGTACAAATGAAAGTAATTTTACTAAAAATCACAATGAATTTTCGTAAATATTTTTGATTCAATTACAACTGAAATCTCCGTTTTGAAATAAATAAAAATATACAAAATTTAGAAAGTCTCGTATATTTTTCCATATCAGATTTAATAATCATACAAGCATATAAATCGTATATCTTGATTTATTTAAAACATTTCCATAATAATTCCTGAGTACTAGGGGCTATTTTTGTTTGGATCAATCCGAATGTTTCGATTTGTTTCTCTGAAATTCAATTTTTAATAAAACAACATTCATTAAAATTTTTAATAATACTTAGTTTAATTGGCAATATCGATCTAAGAACTTCTGATATAAGGTCCTTATTAAAATTCATCGAATACAAACGTCCATATCAAACAGGAATTTGAGAGGAAATTTGGTTAAATACTCGAAATTGATTGGATCCTATAATAAATCATTTATATGTATATTTTAGTGCCAACTTAGAAAGCAGTATTTTAATATATGTTTCCATGTCTATAGTCTATCCACTGTCTCGCCATATACTCGTGATTAATCTGTATAATATAGAAATTAACGAATACATTCTGAAAAATTGAGTTATCGACAGAAAATTTTAACATTTTAAAATTCTTTTACATTGAATTATCAAAAGCCACGAAATTTGAAGTAAGGAAATGCTAAATTTGCATTTTTATATTTCGAATATTTTATATATTTTTAAGTTTGAAAAAAATCGATTCTTTATATTTAAAGGATATTCTTCTTTATAAAAATAAAATATTAAACAGAATCTTTTTTTTAAAATTCGTTAATCTGTATAAAAGTGTAAAAATGTTTTTATTAAAAAGTTTATAAGTTCAGTTTTATGAAATAAGTTTTGCAACATATAATTATTATTCCATTTAAGAAACATGATTTTAGATATTTATTTCTGTTTACAGTAATACAATGCAATTATATTAAAAAAATATATGTTTTATTTAAAATTGTAATATTTGAAAACTATTTCATTAATATTCATGTATAAATACTGAGGATAAGATACAATGTTTATACAGTCCATAGTTATACATTAAGACGAAACTGAAGCCAGTAAGTATTAGAAAGTTTTCTTAAATGAAATATTAACATTCTAAAATTTCTTAGAAATTTTTATAAGATGATTACATTTCATGAATTCCTTTGAAATTCATTATTTCTCATCAATTTGTATGATTTTTATAAAACTCAATACAGCGATTTCTCATTTATGTACTAAATGCCCTATATATTGTTATATAGCCTATTATAATAAATGGAGTTTTAGACTACAAAAGTAATTAAATGAGATCATTTTTAGCTGGAATATTACATAATACCACAAATTCTATATATATAATATACTATAATATAAAATTGTTAATATTTTGTAGTTATTTACATCTTTTGAAGACAATTTTTTGTTGAAATAGTTATGTATTGTACGTATAATGATTCCAGTTTACATTTTTGATACTTCATTATTAAAGATTTATTTATTTAATGATTTTTTCATAATACTTAACAACTTATCCAGCAACTGCCCGCTTCTGTTTGATGAATATCTCGCAAATCGTTTCAGAAGAATACTTCGAATTTTCAGGATAATTTTTAGGGGCTCAACATTCTTGCACCAAATTTGGTAAGGATTAAATGAAGAGGCCCAGACGTTTTATAAGAGATTTGAAAAAATAAAATGATTTATTCCGTTTTCAAAATTAATGATTGAGCTTTATATTGGGCAAATAAATTTAAATTTATATGTAATTAAGTTTAAAAAAAAAAACATTTAAATTACTAGCAAAAACAAAATTAGATTCTGTAACTGACTATCGAGTTTACATATAGGAAATTGATATTTTTACAGATTGTATAGTACGTTGTGGTGTGTATTTTTGTGTAATTTCTATAAGAAATCTTAGAAATAAAAAAAAAATCTAATTTATCAAGTATTCAATTGAAACATTATTTTTTTTAATGCTGTATTAATATCGAATTATTGAACGAGAAATATTATGTTATGTTAAATATTATTTAATTTAAATATAATAATATAACAATTTAAAAACAGTAATTTGAAAGAAACAAAAGTGATTAAACTTCAATTAACATCACGAAAACTGATGATTTGCTTAATGAATTTTTATTGTAAGTTATTGGGCTGCAAATTGAAAAAATTGTAGACCTATAATTTTCTAGTTGTCCGACCGTCTGTCTGTCTTTCCTTAATCTTGAGAAAAGAATAAGATATATAAAATTTGAGAATAAATATGGAAAGACTAGGGTAGAAGGCCCCGATTAACTACATAAGAACTTTTAATGAAAACCGAAAGTCACGTTATTTTAATTCAAAATTTTCTCCTGAAAGGAGTTACATAGATGACCTGCACGATTCTATTGCTGACGGAAAAGTATGATGTACAGGGCCACTAATTTGAGGTAGCGAGCATATATTTTAAATTGAAAAAAATATTAAAAATATGATTAAAAACTGCTGCCCGGCATTGTGACGATATCACAATAAATACTTGCTCGTTTAGAAATTAAAGATTATTGAAGTCGGCTGAAATTTTAATCATTTGTTTGCTTATATTTAAATGTTAAATGAAACTTTAAATGTGTAGTAAGAAGAGAGAACTCAGTATTCAACGTAAATAAAAAATAATTTAGTATTTCGAATGGTCCTATATGATATTATTAAGATTTTTGATTACTTAAAAATCATCATTTTGAATATTTTGAAAAAAAATTTAATTAATTAATACATAATTAATATAGTGCATTAATTTATAAATTTAAAAAATATATAAACGATTATTTTAAATTGTAAATTTTATGTAAAACGTTCGAAAAATGTATTACTTTTCTTTCATAAATTGCGATATAATAAATATGTGAATCAAATAAGATTAAATTTATTTAATTTTGTTGTGGCATTTTGCAAATCGATCTACATAAATGTATTTTGATTTAATATTGATTAGAAAAGATATCGAGTAAAAGTTGAACATCTAAGTTAGTCTTTGGCTGCTTCATTGTAGCATGTTACATTTGGCCACCCTCCAGCTAGATTGTGCTGCTTACTATACAATAAAACAACAAATTATTTACCCTAGAACTTGTCAACTAAATGTATTCTGATTCGCAAATAAAATCAATTTTAGCACAATTTCATAAATTTTTAAATCGATATTATGACATTTTCGCATTTTGGAATGGTTATTAACAAAGAAATACGGAAATCTAAATATATAAAATTGTCTGTCCTGACTGACTGAATGATTCACTCACTCACTGATTCATCATCGCCCAGAGCAGACCGCTTAACCTAAAGAGGTGAAAATTGGTAGACAGTTAGGGTACGTCATAGAAACGCACACTAAGAAGGGATTTTTCGAAATTCCTCCGCTGGGGGAGAGGGAGAGCATTAAGGCTTAACCGGAAGAATGGCTTCTCTGTACTATTTTAGATGCGTTTTTTTTTTCTTTCATCTCTGTTTTAGTACGGTATGCCATGGCAATGCACACTAAGGGATTTTTCGAAATTCCCCCGCGGGGGGAGAGGGGGAGGATTAAGGCTTAAAGGCTTAACCGGAAGAATGGCTTCTCTGTACTATTTTAGATGCGATTTTTTGTTTTTATCTGCGTTTTAGTAGGGTATGCCATGGCAATGCACACTAAGAAGGGATTTTTCGAAATTCCCCCGCGGGCGGGAGAGGGAGAGGATTTAGTCTTCATCGAGTACTTAGGTGTATTAAATTAATAGCATTTCGGACATTGTTATAAATATTTTTATATATTTCGATTTTTTAACCAAATGCTCGAACCGTTTTAAATTCGAGTTTGTTATTGCATATTGGTTCGATTATAGAACGATTGTAAACGTTCCAGAAAATTGATCAAATTGAAAATAGTTCGTTTGATTCTCGGCAATTCTCATCATTCTCAGCGGTAGGTGTTATATAACAATTACTATGGTTGTTGAAATACTGAATATAAATGGGGTTTGCTTGCAAAAGCCGCGGGTAACACCTAGCTTAACATATATAATGAATGCCAGAATGTATCGTTTTCTCTGTTTGTAAATTAAAAAGTTCTCTGATTTATTATTTTATCTGCTATTTGAATTCTGTATAGCATAATCAAATTAAACTTAAAATATTGTAAAATATTTTAAAACTGTTATATCATAGAATGATATATTTATTCCTGCATACGTTTATTTGTTGTATCGATAAAAAGGAAATAAGCATTAAAAATATTATAGTTTTTTATAGATATAAGTTAATTATCTTGAACAGTCATCGTATAATTTATATATGACTATAGAATTAATATTACGATAATTATTATAACATATACCGAATTTTCAAGTTTATTGAATTTATAATAACGATCCTACGATGTTTGCCATTGGCAAACCTAAAATATATCAATGATAATTATGCTTATAATTAATATTTAGATATAAGCAGCTATTTTAATAATATATAGAGTAGGTATATGATAGTTTCAAACTGTTATCTACGTATGAACCGTTTGTAATGAATGTGATCTTAGGATGCTTTTTTTGCGATATAATAATAAATAATACAATAGTTTGCAAATTCCAATTATTTTTACTTTCCCGGCTGTTATACAAAGGGAAAGTATGGCTATCCGGCAAATAATGACTCCCATATTTTTACATTTTTGGACTTAGGACACCTTGAAACGTCGAGAAATGCAAAAAAATTAGGGGTAATTTTGTATGTATGGATGTAAATGTATGTAGCATCCTATTTGAAGCTTAATAACTCCTGTGCTTTTTGTCGAAAATTTCTTAAATTTTTCAGGGAGGTTTGTTTGTTAGGGAGATTGATGCTTTTAAATTTTGGTGGTTAAAGATTGAGGAGATGGGAAGATAATTGGGATCGTGTGTATCTTCAGTAGAGTCAGACTTAATGGCGATTTTACTCGTTATAGCATTTATAATTTTTTATAAAACTCATCCCTATCCTCAAAAATTAAGCTTTATATATTTTTAACTATTATGAAATGGCAAAAAATGGCTAAATAAAATATGATAACAAATGGCGCCACCAAAATTTTAAATGTTGCCGGGAAAGTTGAGCAACTCGTTGCTAGATTAATTATTTATTTTTAAATCAAAAATATACGTTTCTTCTTTTTAATGTTTTTAGTCTTTAGATCTTTTGAAAATTTTAAAAGATCATGATTTTGTTGTAATAATAACGTTTATAATATCATATGTTGAATATTTTCAGTTTAAATCCAAAGGCTAGATTTATTTTGTTTCAAAAAATTGATAATTTTCTTTAATCTTATGAAAGATCTTATCTTATAGATTCGTATCTTTATACAGATACGATTATAAGAATCTTTTCAATTTCTCTCTCATATATATATAAATGAGTTGCACTGTTTAGAAATTTAATATCAAATATATGATATTCGGTATTATGTTTCTCAATCTGTTTCGTTAACATTCATTGCGGAGGGAAGAAAGAAAAAAAAATAAACAAAATAAAAAGAACACGAATCACCTCATATTTCCGCATTTATTTAATAAATACAAATAGAAATAAATACAATAAATACAGACTATTTCAAACAAATTGGTTTTGCTTTTATCCTTGGTATATTTTAATTATATAATTTTAAAATAAAATTTACTAATGTTTCAATTGAATGAATTTTCAGAGAAATAAAATAGAAAAATTAGAATAATAGAAAAATTATTTTCTATGCATTTAGATATTGTTTATTTTATAGACTTGTTTTGATCAAAACTATTCGTGTAGGCAGGCATTTGATATTTAAATGCTTTAATGTGAGCCAACTTAACGGTGTCACAATGCAGGAGGTCTCTAAAAAGACTTGTAAAATCAACATAAAGCACTTATTTTCGACTATTTCGTTATTGTTTTTTACAGTAAACAGTGCGATAAGAAACAATTTCTTTTATTTAAAAAATGGGGTTATTAAAACGATATTATTAAATGCTATTTTTAAAACATGCGAATGAAACATTCGCATGTTTTAAAAATGCGTTAATAGATTTTAATTCAAAATTATTTTAATATATAGGGGAGATCGGGGCAAGATCGGCATGTTAAGCTTTACTTAATTTTGTGTAATAAATACTGCTGTAAACTGAAAAAAACCTTTTCAATATNGTTTATTATGAGAGAAGCTAAATAATTATTAAATTTTAACATCTGATTTCGAATTTAGCATTAAAAACTGGAATTTTGGATGTTTTTTATTTGGCTATTATGGTTTTTTGATTTATGAATGTCACAAATACTCAAGATCATAAAGATCTTTTTTATGAATTTTATCAAATAATGGGAAATCTGGTGTTAAATTTCATGATGAAAGTAAGTTAAAATGGTCTGTGAGATTGCCAGAGTAATGTTACATAGCATATTTTAAAATAATACTTTTACTTGAAACCTCAAAACTTTGAGGTTACAAATAATAATAATAGGTTTAAAAGAATGAAAAAAGTGTATTAAATATGAGTTTTATTGTATTTATATCTTTTAAAGTGCGTAATGATTGATGGATCATTTTTCAATTTTGATAATCTTACGCATTTTTGTTATAATTTATCCAAATAAAATTGCAAAATAGAATTTAATAGGTGAGATTGATGGATCATCTTTCAGTTTTGAAAAATTCTGATTATATATATATATATAAATGTATTTTTTTCAGAATTTATTCAAATAAAGTTGCAAGATAAAATATAATAGCATTAAATTTATAAATATCTAGATCAACTAGTGGCGGGTTTTATTTTGCTTTATTTCTTTAAATAAAAAAAGAAAAGAGATGTAAGATTTACGATAAAGTGCTTCAGATAATGAAAAATCGTCGTGTTTAACGTACACAATTCGACCAATTGCGTTCAGATTAAATTTGATTGAAATAGAAGCAACACTTGTCTTTAGTGATCGCAATTGCTTCTATTCCCACATGAACATAACTATTTGTTATTAATCCGATTTTAGCCTAAGAGAATATAGAATTAGACAGGATTGTTATTCTCGGTATTATCGAAGATTTACCATCCATTAGACCAGAAACGAAACTTCGGACTAAGCTCTAAGACAGAAAGAAGATCAGTCACAGAACTAGTCGTGAGAAGAGAATTACCTTTAGGAATAAATTACTGGAAACTGTCATGGCTACCAAAGTTATAAATAACATCGGTTGAAAGGAAATCGCTTGAGATAGACGAGATCTCTTTTTCTGCCATTAGTGACGGTTGCAAAATTCTGCTAATTTGTCTTGTCTAGATCGTTTTTGCAAGGATTTTCTATCTCTTTAGCCAAGAAGAGATTTTCGAATACATAGATCGAAATGTACATATATTTTTTTTGTTTTGTTTCTGGGCTGTCACGATAAAATTTTTTACTAAGGTATTAAAATGTCGTTTGTAGCCTATGATTTAATTCATAATGATATATGGGATTTGCTCTTTGCAAAACTGGCATTTGGAATGTTTTCCAGGATATGGATTATGCTAATTTGTTAGTTTTTTATATATATATATATATATATATATATGTTTGTAATATAATTATATTACACACATATATACATAATATTAAATATAATAGTATTCTATTACACGACTTTTTCGTAATTAGCGTAAATATATATGTCTAAAATAAATATGTTAAATAGCAACATGTTAACCTATAATTATTTGCAATTATATTAAAAGTAACGTAAATATGATGATTAACGAAATTAAATTACAAAGAAGACTGCGGGCTATATGTTATTTGCTAGCGATCATGTTCTAAATAGAAATTAAATTTCTAATATCTTATTTGTTCGGTAGGAAGAAAATTAGCAAGTTTGTTGATACTACCCAAGTAAATAAAAGTATAATGTTTTATTCAGCTTCTTTATATACTGTGCTATTGTTTCATTTTTTTTTTCTTCGGTCTTTCAGATTAAATTCAAAGATTCATTGTTTTTTATAAGCCAAAAGAAAACATAATTCATTCTTAAATAATAGAGCTTACTTTGTAGTTTATTACAGTATAATCATAGAAGAAATTGGTTGGATATAGACTGTCTCTTATTGTCTTTTTTTTTAAAGGGAATCATAAAATAACAGCAAGTTGATAACTTTCAGGATAATGTTAAATGCTTACGAAGGTTAACGTAAATTATTCAAAATGTAACTTTCTAAATTTGAATGCTGTTTGCACGATGACGATGCATTTAATTTATCGATTATAATTTGACGATAATAGAGTAATAATTATTTAGTCGCATCTATAAAATACGTAATTTTAGTGTTCTGATTCGAAAATGAAGTACAACAAGTAATATTTTAGATAAGCAACTTTTTAATATACAAGTATAAGAAAATAAATTTCAATATACTCTATATAAGAAATAATTTTTTTAATATAAGAAAATATATATATATATATATTGTTTTCTAGTATTGTCGGAAAATACTGTTTTCTACATCACACTATTACATAGGAATGTTCTTTTATTCTATGTAATAGTGTGATGATGGCTTTCAATTACTTTTACATTTTACCAGTCGATATTGGTTTGTGAACTGCATAACATAGAAAACTTTCATCTCATATTGTTAGTATTGAAATATGCTAGTATAAAAATCAAATAATATATTTTTTAGTAATGAAAACTAAATTTAATAAATTTTAATTGATATACGAACAATATTTCTAGCGTATATATTTTCTGTATTCAGTCCTTCGTATTTATATAAGCTACGTAATATAATATTATGTATCGAGCATATCGAGCATACGAATTTTAAATAATAAATTTAGTAATGCGTCTGATATGTTATTATATATATTAATGATATTCGTGCGGATTCTGATTAAATATTATTTTGTTTTTTTTATGATATATTATTTTTCTTATGTTGTATTCAAAATTAATTCATTATAGGAAGCAAAACCGATTTTCTCATTCCTTCAGTTTCCTTCGAAATCAATTTGTTTTTTTTCAAAATAAATACGTAACACAAAAAACTTTGCTCCTTTTTTTTACTTACAGANTACGTAGCGTTTTTTTTATAATAATTAAAATTTAAACATAAACTAGACAAATCTTACAAAAAAATTAAAAATAAATAAATAATAAAATTGATCGAAACTCGGTTTGCAGGCAAAAATATAGCAGATTGTATTGAATAAAGCAATATCACATCTTGGAATCTGTAATCCTTTCCATTTCCATTTCTTTCCTCTTCTGAACGTCCTTTCAAATCGATCTGTACCCAAACATTATCATGTCCGTCTTTAATGATAAAAAAACTTTCAGCGATTTTGTCACATTAGTGGCTTTTTGCGCCATCTGTTATCGAAAACAAGAAATGTTTTATAATAATAATTATTATTATTTTAAATATTAAACGATTTTGAATGAATAAAATATTCAAGTTAGTCAATTAACGATTAAACTTTAACATAACCTTATTAAAAAAATTAAAAAACCACTTACAAGAATTACACTAAATTTAGTGATACATCGATTTATGGTAAATTTGGATTACGACGAGAAAAAAATTCGTAATGGAATTTATTATTTAATCGTTTTAATTTTTTTCACATCTTCGTAATAGTGATTTTTATTTTTCTTTCGATATATGCTGAATTCATTTCGACTGGTTTCAGTAAGAAGTCCTTGACCCTACCTACTACTTCAGTTAAAGTTTCGCTGATGGAGGATCATTTTCACGGAAGTTATTTCTTTTAAGACGTCGTTATTGTATTTTAGACAGTATTCAATTATTATTTTTTCTAAATTCTATATAGTAAATAAAAAACAGTGCTTTTTTATACTATTTTTTAAATTTATTTATTTCTTGACTTTAACGCGAAATTGAATAAAATTAATAACTAGCATATTTATTACATAGCCTACATTTTAAAACCTTTCCAAAGTATTATCCTATTAAATAGATATTTAATTAAAAAGTGTGCAAATAAATTATTTTTAAGGATGGTTGATGATGACTTGTAATGTTCGTTAATGCATCGGAGATGATCTTCCTCCTTCTCCTCCTCCTCCTCCTCCTCCTTATTATCGTTAAGAAATTGCGGAGTAATTATGAAACAAATCATATACTGAACAATAGATTTTGCTAATTATATTTGGATGGTTTATATGATATATATGAAGTCATTTATTTTTGAATAATGATACTTTAATTATTCACACGGGCTAATTTAAATTCAAGTTGAGCATTAAGTCTGGTTTCTATTCAGTAATTATACTGATTTGCTGTTGACTAATTAAGCTGCCAATTTCTGAGATTAACATGCATATATAGTATCATTATTTACAACAACATCCGAATGCATGTTATATGTTCATTCCTAACAATGCTAAATCGATTCTGCATGATATTCTATTACTATATTCCATATATCGGTTTACGATGAGATTCCGTTCAGACATAGAAACTTATTGTTCCTGTAATAAAATGTACGTTGTTATCGTAACGAAGTTATAATAGAGTAACGCTGCTTTTCCTGAACAATTTTAAGCTTTGAATGATGATTAGAAATTGTTGTTATTTTTATTTTTATTTTATTCTTTTTCATAACTTAGAATTCTTATATTTTCAATGTGATTTATTTAGAAAATATATACGTATCTGTAGGATAAAATAAAATTTCTTTCAGGCGTTATAATTTAAATATTTGATGTTACTCAGACATTATCTGAAAATTTAAGTAAATAATGTTCTTGTTTGAAAAAGCAGTTTTTTTTCACGATTTAAATCTGAAGTTCGGAATTCTATTATAAGTTTTTGTTATCAAATAAATCTGTGTTTGCATTATCGTGTAAGATTAAAATTAATTGGGTGATATTATTTTAAATTTAAATTTCCATTAATTATTAAAATGTTTGAAAAAGTTTAGATGTTTGATTTGAGAAGTATAGTAATAAAACATTTTATAATTATAAAATTTTTAATTAGATTTTATTAATAAAATCAAAAATAATTTAAAGATAAAATTTATTATATCTGGAGAAAGATTTTTTTTTTTTTTTATTAAATCCGTTTAGAGATAGAGAACATTTAAATATTAGTGTTCGTATGTAATTTATTGTTATTATTATTAAGAGGGTTTATAAATTTTAGCGCAGTGGCACAACACAGATACCTTTATATGAAACACCGTTGCCTGACAGTTTCCCTGCCGTTTTATATTTTCAATCATAATTTATTTTCATGGAAAAAAGTAGAAAAAGTTTATTGAACGAAAAGAATTCGCAATTTCAGTTTTTCTATTTTTGCTTTCTTTTTTTTACTTCAAATCATGATTTAATTTCTTTGTTATTTAATGTCAATGTTAATAATCCCACTTGAATCTTTATTGGATTTTTTCTTTTATCAAGGTAGTAATTGAATAAATTTTAGACGAGGCACTGCACACATTAAATCAACAACATTAGCTTGATCGCTGAATTCCAACAACTAACCTTTATTCTCATCCTGAAACGAAAGGATCGTCGAGTTAAATGTATTTGACTGTCTTCGTAGTACTTTCTTTTTGTCGAACGACTCTCGAGTGCGAGTTAAAGAATTCCAAATGTAACATATTGTTCTTTATGATCTTAATATTTTAGTTACAAATGAAGCAAGATTGGTGAAGCGTAACTTCAATCCTAACTATGTATAATAAATTATTTGAAGCTTCGCCATTTGAAGATGAATATTTATTCACTTGCCACTGTAAAAATTTACAATGATATTTAAATTTAGGATAAGATTAATAAATGTATTATATGAAAATCTTTTAAAATAAATTACGATCTGGGTAAAGAACTTAAGTAACGGTTCCTTAACCGAAAAACATAACTTATATTCGAATTTTTAATAGCTGTAAGAAACTATGTGAAGCATTATTGACTTTCCTATGAATATTAAACTTTTACGTATAGTAGAACAACATTTCCATTAATAAATTGGACGATTGTATAGATTTTGCTCCCTTTCTCATGAAATCTTTTAAAGTTAAAAGAAAATTTCTATAATAAAATATTTTCATTACAGTTTANGGGGGAAGTGAAGAAAATATATCTAATGAATTCATAAGAAATATTGTATCTAAAAATATCACGGGATTGAAT
The DNA here is from genome assembly GCF_000671375.1 of Centruroides sculpturatus. NCBI lineage: Eukaryota > Metazoa > Arthropoda > Arachnida > Scorpiones > Buthidae > Centruroides > Centruroides sculpturatus. Next base: position 502,968 of record NW_019384878.1, read on the forward strand.
TCAGAATTTCTCTTTAAAAGTAGAAGTTGCTTTTCTTTTTTGGTAAAAGCATCAAGTTTCGGAACTTTTAGATACATTTTTTTTTCCCCAAAATTCCATTCCGAAACTTTTCCATTCTGTTTTTATTTATAAATATATAGGCCTATATATTTTTTAAAAATTTTCAGAATGTTTTAATCGAGTGATTTCGAGAGGCAATTTTTAAAACATAATTTTAAATAAGCAGTTTTAATTTTAAAATGTAAATGTAATTTGATATTTTGCCAGTAGGCACAAGATATTGTAGTAGACTTCTGCTCCCGACCAAATGGAGCTTAAAATTCTTGAGATATTGTTGATCCAACAAAATTCTATTTTTCTATATTGTTTTACAGACAAGTGTAAAGTTTCTTTTAGACTTTTATTGATCGATTTACTTACTAAGTCAGTTTTTGGGTGCATTGTCAGTTAACAACCATCTTTGGACTGGCCTTCGGGGACTGTGCCAACAACTTACTGCCTTTTTTTTTTCTTATATATATTTTTTCATTCTTTCCCATTTTCAGTTCTTGACTCGAAACGTGTTTGAAAAGTCAACTTGTTCAATATCGATAACACTTCACCACATAACTTCTAAAGCTACTCAATACGAATTTTTTGCTGCTGTTTTCTTAAAATTTTTCTTTTCCAATATAAATAAATAGATATTTCAGTAAATTGGATATTTTGGTCATATATATTACCATTAAGATTAAACATTTTGAAGGAAGAAGCACATATATTTAACGCAATAACTTTTTAAAGGATTAATAATTAATGATCGAAATATTTTCATTTCTGAAATAATTTTTAACTTCTGTATAATTAATTATTCAAGTTAAAAATTTGAAAATAATTAATAAAAAAAAAATATATATATCAGACAGGTTTGAAATAGTTTGAGAATTTTTATTGTTTAAAATTTTAGCAATTCCCTACTGAGAATTCTCTACAGGATGTATGAGAAGCACATTCTCCTCTTCTACTTGGCTGCTATTTATTGTGTTGAATTTGGCCTTTTGCCATCTTCAAACTTAAATATTTGTTATAAATTTTAAGAGAAAATTAATCGAGTCGCAGAAAATAAGAAATGAATTATATGTTTATAACAGAATAGAGACTTGCGTTCTATTCATTCCTGCACGAACAAATTACCGTAATTTTGAGCGGTTCAGAAATCTTGTTATATTTTATATAAAATTGTCGTAGCAGAAAGTTTTTTGATTGGATGCAGTCGAGAGAAGACTATCGCCTACTCCAGTTTTTTTTCCCTGTTTCTATCTTAATCCCTTGGGGTCTTTGTATATCTAGTTCACCGGAGTCACGAAGAACACCGGAAGTTCTTAGAGCACAGCTGGGGGTATGGACAATGGGTATACTTCCCACCTGGAAAGATACGCTGAGTGGGTGAGGACGGGAATACAAAAAAATACCCTTCATTCAATGAGTTATTTCATTCACACGACCTGCTGCGACAACATAAACATGCATTGATTGTGGTTACTACATTATATGTCTATAGTGTAATATTTGGATGATTCAAATGGCGACATTTGATTCCCTTTGTGTTTTGAATGGCAGCATAATTCTTAGCATTTTTAGCTATCTTCCCAGTCTCTTCAAAGTATATAGTTAAGTAAATGATGTCGGTTTATGTCTGAACTTTGTACAGATAACGGTCATCTCCGCACTTTCATTAAATTTAGATAAATTGATTCTTTTAAATTTCCCTTGCGAAACTTTAAACTTGGCTCTTGTCAACATTAATTCTGCGAATAATAGAAAGGAATGAAATTAGAGAGGACGCAATGCTCTTTTATGTCTAGTAGTAACTGAATAATTTAATATTTACTTTGGGCTTTCCAACATACGAAACGACTCAGATTTTTATTAATATATTGTAAAATTCTGAATTCACGAGATTTTTCTTTCCAATGGAAGATTATTCTTCTGTAATATTTAAAAATTGCTTCATATAATAGTAATAATTTTTTAACTGGAACTTTCGTAAAGTGGATATCAGAAAATTTGATATTTTTTTAATAATCAAAAACGAATTTAAGATGCTGTAATCGGGGATTTGGAATGATTTATTTCCTTTCTTTTCTTTATTTTTGTGATATAAAACAGTTCCGATTAATAAGATTTTTTTGTGGTCTACTTTTTCTCTTTCGTTAATGATCTAAGTTGACAATCGCATTTATTTATCGGTTGATCCCGGATATTCCATCTTCCGATCAATCACGGTGGGGTTTTTTTGAATAAAAACCTGTTTTCTTCGCAAGATTTCTTCAAATCTCTAGATACCTGAACACTTCTGTTATCTCCAATTGTTAATGGTATTTTAATGGATGACCCGAAGGGATATTTTTTTTTTTATTTTACCATCTCTCCCATTATCTGATTAGCGAACCACTAGTAGTACATGGGATGGTGATGTTGCAAGCAATTCTCTTGTGGCCCACCTTCTTAAAAATTGCACTTATAATACAGTGAGTTCTGGATAAATTCTTCAATAATTTATTTTTAAATAGTAATTTCCGAATTATTTTCCAGCAAATAATGTCCGGAATATATCGTATATTACTTTTTTTTTTCTTTTTAATTTCTGTTAAATTTAGATATAGTTAAAATAATAAATTATAAAAGCTGTGAAATTTGAAGGATGACGAAAGAAAAAGATAAGAAGTTAATTAATCAAACGGAAATGTATTGTAATGTTGAAATTGACGGAAATAGTTCTAATCCAATTGAAAAAATCTGTCGGAATTTCTATTCGACAAAGGTGGAGAAGATAAAACCTCTTCGTTTTCAATTTCCTCCACATTAAATGGATTTTTGTCGGTGTTATTGCCCTTCAGTGTGCGGCCCTCGTTTTTCTCTCTTCAACCGAGCTGTTTGAGAAATAGTTGGATGGCAATTCCTGCCAAAACGGAAATGGTTGATCAATACCAGTTAAATCACAACTCGAACATTTTCACACGACGTAATTTTGCGTTATCGGATTTCGTTCTGGTTACTCTTTGGCGGAAAGAAATTTCAAACGAAATAGACTTAGCTTTTTTTTTGTCGCCTCTCATCATCATCCGACTGCGAGTTTTCGACTGGAGTCCACCTGCATACTTCTCACGATTTCTCGATCCTGAAAATGAGAATCAATCAATTTATATATATATATATATTTCTCTTTTTTAAAATTATTATATTTATAAAAGTGGTTAATCGAATCTGATTGTTTTTCTCTTCTTAATTTTTAGGTTCTCTTTTCTTCTAAATGTAACTTTGAAGAGATGAAATTATATACATTTTGAAAACGAATTCGTACGTATTCTCAGGAATTAATTTCTGTTTACTCTAAATAAAATTGTTTTTCTTTTTCTTTCTCTTCATGCATATTAGATATAGGTCCTTTTCCATTGTAATACGCTCTTTTAAATTAAACGAATGATATTATTTTTCGTGGAAGTAAAATATTTTAATCTTGTATTACTTTAAATTGTCCGTTAAAACAGAAGTCGTACATTGAAAACAATTATAAAACATCTCCAGCTGAAAAATATTTTTATTTCAATTCGTCGATAACAAAAATTTATGTAAAACTTTATTTTTTTTTATAAAGTAAAAAATGAATAACCGAAGTAAAATTGAGAAGAAATATAATTAAATTTTCATTTTGGAAACTTTCTTGAAATTTAAAAACAAGAAAAAAGGGGGGAAAAAAAATAAAAACTCGAACGAACAGTTTTTAGATTTTTTTCCCGTCCTTTCATTTTTTCCCTAAATTCCATGTGTCACAGAATTATTACGTCCCATCGATTTTTCCTCTCGTAAAACGCGTGTTTCTAACGAAGCAGATTTAGTGCAGTGTTACAACCATAACTTTCTTTCAGTTAGTCGAACTTCTCGACTTATCCAAATTGCGGTTAGTCGAAGAGAAGTAAATCCCGTATTTGATCGAAACGATGGCAGTCAATCTAACAGAAACTCAATTGATAACTGTGATTGCTTGGAGATTAGAAACTGGCCAAGTTAATCAGACCGTCTCGAAAACGCCGACAACACAGAACTTCGCAAAAAAATCATTGAAATAAATAGATGATAGAATACGTGTCTAAGTGATATCAGCCGTTTCGACTGCAAACATGTCTTTCGACACCTTTAGGCCGCCCTTCTATCTCAGACGAGTGACAGCAGCCTCATAAAGTTGTCCTCATAAATCGCTTCCAAATGTCTCCCTCATTTTTCTTCACTACCGCTCGCTGAGCGTTACAGGAAATGACAACGGATGATGTGGCACCTGCATTTTTCGGATGCTGCATAAGCTGTATTTACTCATGCGCACTAACATACTTTCAATTGATTTTTTTTCCTCCATAAAATCGTTGTTTAGGGGCTGTTATTTTAAATACTTTGTCTTAAACGTGTAATTTCCTTTCCAATCGAGTTTTGACTTCCGGGTTTAAAAATCGTTGGATTTTTCTTAGTTTAAAGTATGATTTTCTTTTTCTTTTTCTACAGAAAAACCATCTGGTTATCGATTCCCTTCACTTGGACGGCATCAATAATTTTTCTGAATTAATTATTCTATACCAAAACGACAGTTTTTATATATTTCTTCTTGAAAGAAAATTTTCCTTAACAACAAATGTATACATATGTGTATTTTAAGTTTTTTGATAAATTATAAAACTCGGCAAGAAAAATCAACATTTTCTTATAATTTATTAAATATTTTAAGGCCGAATATGAAAAGAAAAAAGTATTTTTAATATTAATTTTAAATCTAACAATCAATTTCATTAATAAAACTTACTTCAATTTAACTTTGTATATCAGTAAATTTTGAACAGATTTTATATAAAATCTATACGAAAAATTGATTTTTGCATCTCAAAATGTATTTATCAAGCAATTTTATTGAGCGGAAACAGGCTCTATTTTTCTCTCTTTATTAAAAACAAAGTGTTTTTTTTTCTGTATGATAACTGCTTGAATTCTTGTTTAATTTATCACACTTGGCGAAAACATAGTTATTAAAATTTCATTAATTATATTTAAGATGTGGAAAAATCTATGTAATTTCGAAAAAAAAACGACTAAAATTAGTTTTTTAAAATTATTCTTTTAGAAAAATTTATAGAAAAAAAAAGAATGAACTTGGATTATTGAAATCTTTTAATAGAATATAAATAATTAACACTTGTTGTTTATAGCTTGCTTACTTGTTCTGAATAAAGAAGTGCCACCATTCGCATGAAATATTCAACAAAATCTCTATAGATTACACGAACATGGAAGATGTGTTTTACCATTAAGCACGATAAATAGTATATTATCTGGAAACAGTGCACTTTTTAAGGAATGAGGTTACATTCTAGGTTGATCTCTCGTACATCTCTCTGCATAATGAATAGATGTAAAATGCTACGATGAATGGTGATAAAATTCTAGATGCTAATAAGGTATTGTTTGAGAATTATGCGAGGAATTTCGCGAAAAATCTTTACGTATCTATGTTAGAACACTTTGAATTCTAATTTTGTAAGCATTTTCGCGTTTTTCTATGATTAATTATAGCAATTAAGATTAATATTTTCATCAACTGGCTACTTTACTAACTTCGACAGCTGAAATATCATTGCACTTTAAAGATTTATTGATTTATCTTATTTTTTTTTTTTTTTATCGAACTGATGATGATAAAAGTATATCTTTTCTATAATTTCTTTCCTTCAAAATTCTATTTACCTAACTAGTGTTAGTCTAGTATAAACATTTCGCTGTTTTATATTAAAAGTAGAAATTATTAGAATATTTATAATATGAATATATCAATATAGTTGCAAGAGTNAGAAATTATTAGAATATTTATAATATGAATATATCAATATAGTTGCAAGAGTTTTTTGACCTGTACAGAATTCTATGCATTCTCTTCCTGTCTGAGTTTGTATTCTCCTCAAGTTCGTTTCTTTGTTGTTCAATGAATGGAAAGATTGGTTTTTAAGAGTTATGCATTCGCGAATTTAACATTGTTTTCGAGATAGTTATGTGAACTAGAAGCAATATTATTATAAAATCCATTAACCTAATGAAATTTAAACAGCCCAGATTAATGTTACTTCTTATATCTGGATGAATAATGACTACGACAATTTTATAGGGTATCTGGAAGAGGCATGGCATTTTTATATTATTTGGGACAATTTATCATTTTTGGCATTTCCCCGTAAATCGTGAACTAGTAGCCTATCCTTATTACGACAAACTCCTCGCAGGCATCTAGTGGATGAAAGGCGTTAGTCCTAGTTAATTGATGGATTTAGACAGAATTCTATTTCGTGCCGACCTCCTCTTTTTCAATCGAAAGTTTTCTTGTAAATATAAGTCCAGTAGTAAACTATTTCTGGAATTAGTTGAACTTACATTCTCCTGCATTATTCTCTTCAGTTTTCAATCGCATCACGTTCGCATCGAAGTAATTATAGTATTTCGTTTTGATTTTTTAAATTCCTACTTGTTACTTGTACACGTACATCTTTAACTAAGAATTGGATTTTTTAACTAAGCTCTTTTTAAAAAAATAAAAATATCGAAATTCTACCAGTTTTATTAGGCATAAGCAAATTCTCGAAAAGTAAGTTGCTTGGCCGCAAAACTTGTTTATACTGCCGATTACGTCCTTTGGTGAATTCTTTGATACCAGCGGACAGATCCCGGATGCTATCCATTACGTTTCAACAAGTCATGACAAAACCCTTCAGCTATCACTATCTTGCTCTCAGCAATATAAATGTTTTTCGTTACATTTGAACCGATGAACTTGTATTTTTTTAATAGCATACTCCACCGTTTTTATTACAGTCCATTTCATAATTAACAAAATTTAAGTCTTTCAAGTTTTAATTTGCTCTTATAAAATCCATGACTCAATTTGTTATATTCTGTTGGTAAAAATATCCTTAAATTATGAATTTAGAATAATATTTTTCAAAATAATTTCTAGATTTTAATTTAAACATTAATTTTTTTCTTTGTGTCTGTGCATACACAATATAGGTGATAATATACTGTATATTAATATTGCCTGTAATATTAATACATTTAACTGTTAATTTTAAATATGATCAGCAAAGATATATATATATTTATTGGCATATCGTATGAATATTTAAAAAATTTTTTATTCCATATTTTTTAAAACTTAAATTTCAGAATGATTGTCGCATATCTTACTTAAGTTTTTTCATAACATTATTTTCGATAAATCTAGATTCTGTATTTTCTGAGACAGTGTATCTACCAATTACATGGTTAATTGTCTAGTAATTACGGCAGTTCAATTAATTGCTGGAACAACTGTATTAACGGTAGAATGATCATCTCCACCACTATTCTAGCTTGTTAATTTGTTGCTCCATCATTGATGGCGTTTCTGCATTCTGCTACTAAATGCTTTTAGTTCTGCTCTATTAATAAATTAATGAGATTACCGATACTTATATTT